>NW_023596921.1:27461451-27496451 GCF_011947565.3 Pollicipes pollicipes
TGGTGGAGAACGTAGCGAGAACGGCGGTATGGGGTGGCGCAAAGCGAACGTGTAGAAACAGGAGGACCAGCGGAAGGAGAGTGCTGTTAGTCGGTTCCAGATGTAAATTTTACGTTTACTGTGACGTGGTGCGATGCATGGACATGATTTGAAATGGTTTATGAAGGTGACTATGTGTTGGGGCTCTTACGACCCTGCTAGAGAGGAAGATGGCGTGGGGGAGATGCCTGTTCAGGCCAGGCACCTGCTCACCAGGAAGGTGACTGAGGGAGGGGAAGGGAGGGGAGGGAGGGACGTTAGGTCAGTAGAGGAGAGTGTGGGAATCTTCCGATGCGTCTCCCTCGGGTGATTGTTACGTCATCGGGGCTTTGCGACACACTTTCCGATCGGTTGTAAGCACGGGCGACAGACTTATATCATAGCACACGCGACCCAGCTGTTATCATCTCATCCCCTTGATCTGCCCATCTCGCAGCCTCTCGGAGAGCAATTGCGGCAGGCTGGCTGTCGTGAAATACGTGAAATTCGACAGCGTGAAGCCGGTGCCGCGATGAGCGCCACGTCCCACGTAACTTTCCGCGAGCCATCTGCTGACGCGAACTGCCGGGCAGACGCCGTCTCCAGATCAGCCGGATCCAAGAGCACGGATCTGACAAGAACAATCTGTTGACGGCCGCGACCTCCGCTCATGACGTCCGCTCCGGCTCGCCTGACGTCACCGGCCTTCTGCCGGACGCCGCATTGCGTCACTGGAAGGCAGGTCAAATGGCGTCCGTTCAAAGCGGGGTCGCCGCGCTCAAAACGGCGAGCTCCGGTGGCGCTTTGACGGTGCAGCTCTGGTGCAACGTAGGGTCAGCTAATCGGCGCTCCGGTGTCATGTTTCATCAGCCGATCGACGCCGAATAAGCCGAGGCCAGCGCCGGGCGACAGTTGGCGCGAAGTTCTGCAGAGGTCCGCCAAAGCCCCATCCCCGCCGCTTGGTCAGGCGACCGCACGGTTCACACAAAGGTTGCGCTAAAGGGCAGTTGGCTTCTCGGGGTCCCGTAATCCATGGATGGCCGTCAAAAACTGAAAATTTAGCCGACATAAACCACTCATAGCTTAACGTTAGTCATACAAAATGGAGCGTTCTCTACAACACCACGCTGCTTTGAAAGGTCGCTGACTTTTTGAACGTTAGCATTTCTGGGAGGATGAATGCAGGGAGGGGAGGGAGCAGAGCACGCAGCTACACCCATTTGTGGCGCTGTCTTATAAGAAAATTGATGGCAAAGACAGAACTTTGCAACCAGCTATATAAATATCATTGCTGTCTACATTTTGAAACACTTCGTATCATCATCGGAACAGCACATGAAGTGCATTTTAAACATTATACAGTTAACAGGAGGAGGGATCAGCACATTAAGTCCTCCAAGATTTTGGCTGAAGCTTTAAACTTTTGGTATGAAAGTTAAACTTCTTGAAACATCTCAAACGATATTTAACGAAATCTACAATGTCTAAGCATAGAGCCGCGTTTTGCAGTTTTACGTGCTCTGAGTGATCTGCCGCTGCTCGACCGTGTCACTTTTGAGGATGTTGATCAACAGCCAAATGTGCTTAGTTTCAGACCTTTGTGTAGTTTTAAACCTTAAATAGCTTGTCGTATGTTTCCGCTCCGGACTATTGATCTGTTTAAGCCATTTTCCTCCGATAAAGAAATTACGGTACCCAGCCTGACAAAGGGAGGGGAGTATGTTCCGCTAACAGCCAGTCGCACATTCAAACAAGCTCATTATTAGGGACTTTTTTAAAATATAGAGAGATCGCGAGCCGATATTGAAATATATAAGGTAGACCAGAAGGATATAATTACCCCGGATATAACTGACATATTGCTTAGCAAGATCATGAGACCTGGAATGATCACCGATGACCTGGAGAGCTTGATGTAATTGAAAGTCCTTCTGGTGTTTTTTTTTACAGTCTTTATAAAAACACATAAATCCTCTGCTCCTTTCGAGGCCGACGTGCGTGCATTGCTTTATATCTGATAAACTCTGCAAGTGGCTTGTGCCTCTGCTGCCACCTTTGGGCAGACATGCATGCTCTGGGGGGGGGGGGGGGAGGGGGCGGTTAGAGGTGACTAATGCCGCTCAGTTGGAACAAAAAATTGCACAACTTGAATTTTAGAATGGCATGGGTATAACAAGTTTCATGTTGAGATACTTTTCACAAGGATGATGTTGAAACAAGCGACAGACATTCGCGTTCAAAGTTTATACGCACCCTGTTCCACGTTTTCAGTCTTTAGCGCGGAATGGTTTCACTCTCTCCTTTAACTCTGCCATGAACTCGATCCGTATCTTCAAAGACACGTCTTGAAGCAGAAAGGTTGAGAAAGTTTTTAGTTTCGGCACAGCCATCGATCGGCTTCTGACTTATCTAAGTGCCCAGCATCTTAAGAAAAAAGGTCGCGAAGGACAAGGAGGAGGATATTGGCTGCGTAAATAAGACACACACTTAAACGTTGACAAGTTTGCCCTATTAGGGCGATGCATGAGTTCTTTAGGTGCTAGGATGTTGGAATTGCTTCATGTTCACTAAGAAAGCCACTGCTGAACACCATGGGGATAAAATATACCCTGCCAACTATAAGATAAATTCTATGTTTTGCTGCAAGATCTTTCCTCGCGTGATTCTTTACTTCTTTCGAGCCGATCTCTTTGCGTACAGATAAGTGTTGTGCTCAATCGTGTGAACTAAAACCCTCTACACCAAGTACGGCCATCCAGCGATTTGAGCGCTAGGTCACGTGGCTCCATGACGTCATCGCTATGTACAGGGCGAAGCCGCCATTACCTGTAATGCTGATTTGAGAGCTGCGCCATAAAGTGCACAAGAGTCGTCTGATAAGACATGAGTTAACGTCAGCGAAATAAGTGGCCGCTCAAGGGGTGCCAGACACCTATTGCGAGCGTCTTAGTTAATGATGAACGATGTCAGCGATGCGAAAACGTAGCCTTGTCTCCTGATCGCTGTACAATGCGCAAGGACGCACCTACTTCACATCCTGTCCTGATGATGATACCAAGGGTACCGAAACGGCATCAATGTGTTTACCCATATGAAAGCAACTGCTTCTTTGCCTTCAAGTTTCTACTTTTGCTTCCTATTCGAGGATCTCCTATGTACGTTGTTTATATATATATATATATATATATATATATATATATATATATATATATATCAGTACGACGTTCACTCCATATCTAAATGAAGAGGGCGTCGAGCATCATAACGCCAGCGACGTCGACATCACGACGATGACGTTCAGAGTTAGGCTACGCACAGAGGTATGCATGACCTAACTCCAAAGTGAATTTATAACGAGAGGCATGTGGTGTGTTTCAGTTCGGCAAAAAATGATAAAAATGGCTGTGAGCTCTTACTCCTTTGAAAGCGTGCAGCCTCACCCACCCCCTGTCTTGCGGCTTCTTATCCATCCGTTCGCCGATCATTATTCAAACTGGCAGAAACTTCCGAACTCAACATGAGCTCGGGCCCCTGCACCTCTACGGAGAGCGACACAGCTGGGGTAACGGGATGCATCCGTCGCATCCATCATTCACAATCACCTATAATGTCACGGTTGAAGAAATACAAAATAGGATTTTTTACCATTTTCAGGTTCACTGTTCGGAACTTTACCGTCACCCCATCAGCTATTCTTCTCAAATGTAAATGCATATTTACATTTGAGAAAATCTAAATGTAGCTGAATATTTCGGCTATGTAAGCCTACCTACCGATTTGAAATAGCCCCCATAAGAACGACGGAGAGCCCGTTACGAAAAGGGTCTGCTGAGTATATTTACATTATTTGATTGTTAACGGAATGCACTTTCCACCTGAGATCTTGGTGAGTACACCACTGCCGCGTGCAATTTCCCTGACGTCAGACGCACACGAGGATTTGGCACCTCGATTACATGCATTGGATAAGCGCGGTGTTTGATACCACGAGCGCCGTCGCGGCTCGGTTGCTCTCAACGAGCCGTAGCCGGTGGAGAGGGTGGAGCTCATCGAAATCTCTCCGACCACGCATATGGCACACCGCGTAGGAAGTATACCCTGGTATGAGACGTTTGGATGGTGTTCTGTTAAGTTCGCGGCGCACGTCCATTGGGAGATGATTATGCCATTTTCGCTATGGAAGACGACTATGATCATAGCATTATCTCGTGGGATGATTGAACGGTCATAATCAAATCCCGGCGCAGCACCCTCTGAATGTGATTCAATGCAAGACAGTCTTATGCAGTGCGTTCTCAGATGCGTCCTAAAGCCACTCCTGGAAACGCGAGATCAGGAACACGGACAGGGATGCATAGTATTTTCTGGAAAACTGCTTACACTCAAACACATTCCTCTCATTGCATATTTCTCCAGCAGGTTAGGTGCGGCACTAGACTAAAGCTTAATCACAAAGTAAAACAGCGATACGCGCAAAATCCAACTAAAGTGTTGCGACAGGTGACTCGCATGCTAGGGCTCTCCATGCACAGCAGTCATGAGAAAAGTAAATGTTGACTCATTTTAAAAGCTACCAAGGAAGTGAATCAAAGATGACCTGAAAGTTACTTCACCATAGGAAAACTGACACCCACTATGTGAAGGCTCGATGCTGTTTTCACTTCCCAGGAGCTCTAAAATGGTTTTGTGTCCTTACCGCGCTCCGCAAACAGTGGATGCGAGCCAGGGTGCAACTCGGCCATAATCGTTGCCGTTCGGCCCACGGGTGGATCAGCATAACGTCGAGCCGTGCCCACGCATGCAAGCTCATCTCACAGTGACACAACGGGCTGGGAACATCCACCAGCCGGGGTAGCACGAGAGCGTAGCACGTACTCGAGCTCATGATCCCGGCATGCCGGGAGGCGGCAGGCCGGCGATGTGCGTGCCAACTAGCCAACCGGCCAACCATCCGACCGCCCAGCCACCCGACCGGTCAACCACCCGACCGGCCAACCACCCGACCGGTCAACCATATCCGACCAGCCAAGTAGCCCACCGGGTCACCGCCAGGTCACGCCGGCGGTGCCCGCCGGCACAGTCCCGTCGGCCGAGCCGCCGGCGGCACGAGGCGGCGTCGCCGCAAGACGGTTTTTACGGTGCGCCGGTTAAAGGGAGACTGGCGATTGGACAGCGCCAAACCGGCGGTGTTATTGATGTACGTCGGCTCAGAGTGCCTGCTGGAAGAGTGCTGAGCCGTCCGGCAGCGGCGGATTCAGACATCCTGATAGGGAAGGCGACGGATCGGTCGACGGAGGTCTCAGGCGTCCTGATAGGGGAGGTGACAGCTCGTTCAGCGGCGATCTCAAGCGTTCTGGTAGGGAAGCGGCGGCTCGGTCAGCGACGGACTCGGCGTCCTGATAGGGGGGGGGGGGGGGGCGACGGCTCAGCCAGCGCCGGACTCAAGCGCCTTGATAAGGGAGGCGACGGCTCGGTCAGCGGCGGTCTCAAGCGTTCTGGTAGGGTAGCGGCGGCGCGTTCAGCGACTGACTCGGCGTCCTGATAGGGGGGGGGGGGGGGGGGGCGACGGCTCGGTCAGCGCCGGACTCAGGCGCCTTGATAAGGCGACGGCTCGGTCAGCGGCGATCTCAAGCGTTCTGGGAGGGTAGCGGCGGCTCGTTCAGCGACGGACTCAGGCGTTCTGATTGGCGTTCTGACTGAGGCGTGAGGCGATTGACTCAGGCGTTCTGATCTGATGATCTCGCCTTCTGGGGAGGCGACTGCTCTGGCTCCCGGAGAAGACTCGAGCTAAGGCTGATGCCGTCTTAACTTAGAGGATGTTTTGCGCTTTTTGCACTTTGCGTTTTGCGCTTTTGCGCTCCCTTTTTGATTTTGGGAAGTTGGCTGTTCTAAAGAGAGGATGCTGTTCTGGTCTGACTCAAGCCGTCATGGGATTTTAGACATACGTTAAGCGTATTCTCCGGTTCGTCGCGCTCAGCGGAGCCAACTGACTCGCGATAATGATGTCTGTCCTGTAATAACGTGATGTCGCGATAATACAGGTCCGGTTGGTGGGCATGCCTACCTACCTTTATGAATGACATTAAGCTTACGGCGATGCACGCACAGAATGCCCAGATATAGTGGGTCCCCATCCGCTTTTCAGAACGCTCCTACATTCTAATTTCTCCAGACAAACCCACCATATGGTTTCAGTTAGAGATAGTGAGCGCGAGAATGATATGGTCCGCAAAAATATCTTACGTTTGCGGACAAAACAGGTCGTCCTCAGCTGATGGGGGTTCCATTTCTTGATATCTTCCTCCTCTTGCTTGGTATAGTCTTTACCAGGGGCGTGGCCAGAGCCTTAGCAAGGGGGGGGGGGCGCAAAGCTCACAAAGGGCCCCTTGATGGTGAAAATCCGTCCCAAAAAGCCGGATATGATCCAATTTTTCATGGGAAGCACGGTTTTCTTTGGTTTTGCATTATTTTTCCCTTATGTAACGTGAATAGAGACTAGAAACCATTGCGAGATCAAATACGCGTTTATTCTGAAGCTAATAAACTGAAGAAATCAGGAGTATACGACTGCACTGAATCAATCATTGGCGCTCTTCAGTTTACAACGGTTCAGTGGACTCCTTCTAAGCCGACAGAACTTAGAAACTTTACCAAGATTTCGATATTATTACTATAGCGCTATTGAGGAACCCGTGAACGAAGGCGGCACATCGAAAGGGGTCAACAATTTAAATTAACGTGATCACGCCACATTAAGAACCTGCGTTATGAGCTCCTGAAAGATGCTGGGGTCCCGGCCAATGTGAAGCGCTCCCCGGCCTTGTCTATGCTTGGGAGATGGAAATGGTGCTAGCCCCACGGTGCAAAAGGCCTTCCGGTTGTCACTGGAAAGCCCAGACCCCGCCGGGGACCTCTGAATACGACCTCCGGCCGGCCTCTCGGGCGCTTCGGGCCCTCAAACCAAGCCCTTAATGGTCGGTCCCAGGGGCCCGAGAGACCACTCGGGACCTATGGGGGAGATGCGTGTCCCCTGTGCCCCCCCCCCCTTGTGCTCCCTCTGCCTGCGCCACTGGTCTTGTCATTACATTGGTTCCCTCCCTGACGCAGGACGTTTTCTGACCCACGCAGTTGGCCTTGGATCGACGTAAGAAACCGCGTTAACGCAACAAGATCTCTGATCGTTGCAGGTGGTACAATAATTGGTACATAGACTCTCGTTCGGCTGAACGGGGCTATGGCTGGAATTGGGGCTGGAAAGCCCACCGTTCGGCACTGGGGGCCCTGACTGACACAGGACCGTTCCATTGCCTCAATGTGAACTCTCATAAATTGTCACATTTTCTATCGTTGTCAGAGCGCATCCACCAGCGCAAGAAGCCCTCTGGCATTCAAGGCCCCGTCCCCGTTCCTGTTTCCCCTGGCCGACTCGGGGTCTCCATAAACACAAGACGTCCTGCTAGGCACTGTGAGTCTCTGACCGACACAGGGGTCGTGCATTGTTGTAGGGGCCCATCTAATGAAAATCGAGGGCCCGGCCTTGTCCCTGCTTGGGAAATGGGCCCCCGAGAGTTCAGACCGGCACGAAGCCGGCTGTTCGGTGTTGGCAATCCCTGGCCGAAATAAAGGAGCACACTGTCCCTGGAGTCCCCAAGCGGTGCAAGAGGCCCTCTAACTGACATTTGAGATCACAGCCCCACGGGTGGGGGTCTTAACGTGATTTGCGCCAGCCTTTCGGGCCCTTCAACCTTCCAACCTTGCCCTTGATATTTGGTCTTGAGAGACCCTTTGGGCCCCTCTTCGGCCCACTTAAACACGGCTCCTGACCGACTCGGTACCAGTTGCCAACACAAGATCCTTGTTAGGCACTGTGGACCCCTGACCGACACAGGAGCCCCATTGTGTCAGGGACCCGGATATTGCAAAACGCGGTTCCCGGCCCTGCTCCTGTTTGCGAAATGGATCCCCTCGAATCAGACTGGCACGGGGAGCCGACAGCTTGGCTCTGTGTTCGTGTCCGTGCGTCCTGACCTGACCTGACCTGAGCGACCCCGGGTGCACGATCATGTTTTAGGGACCCATCCAATGGAAATCGTGGGCTCCAGCCTTGCACCTGCTGGAGAAATTAGCCACAGTTGGCTCCGTGTTTAGACCGACACGGAGCCAGCTGTTTGGTGTTAGTGGACTCTAGCCAACACAGTTGTCTACGTTTTCTCAGGGGCCCTCAATCAGTGCACGAAACCCTCCGACTGATATTTCAGGTCACGGAACTACCTGCCGGGATGCATCATATGAACTACAGTCAGCCGTTCGGGCCCGCATGCTCTAAAATCGGGCCCTTGGTCGTCCGTTTCGGTGGTCGGTTCTGGTGGTTTCGGTTATGACTGCCCCACCGGTCCCCTCTTAGGGCCTCATCGGACACTGCCCTTGGCCGACTCGGGGGTCCTTGCGAACACAGGGCCCCTGTTAGACACTATGGGTTCCTGACAGGCGCTGGGGTCTTGGCTAATGTGAATCGCTGGCCCCGACTTTGTCCTTGATTGGGAAATGGAAATGACGCTAGCCCCCGATCGGTGCAAGGGCCCCTTTGGCTGTCATTGGGAAGTTCGGTCCTGCGGGCCGTGACCTCTGAATATGACTTCCGGCTGGGCTGTCGGGCCCTTTGGGTCCTCGAGTGGGACCCTTAACACGCGTCCGGGTGGCCGGTTGGATACCCTTCGCTCGGGTAGGGGTCGGTTTGACCCCCCTGAGATCCCAGAAACCAAGAGAACCAATACACCAGATTCACAGAGTGTATTGACATGTATTGGACTCACTTGGGTCAAAGCTTGAGGATCCTAGGGTCTAGGGCCTAGGAGGACTTTTGGGTCAAATAAGGTCAAACAAATTCAAACTCCAGGTTGGTCTCCACAGGGCCCCTAGGACCTAGGTAATTGTTCTAAGCAAAATTGCAGATGCTCAGCTAAGGTCAGTGACCTTCTTTGACCTTTTGGAGGCCATGGTGATCAAAGACATACAGGCCCGTTTTGAGTTTTGCGTTTGGATAAGTGACAAAGATTACGCTAAGCAGTATGTCCCTAAAACAAAATGTTGACCTGGGCCATTTTAGGTCAGTTACCTGTTCTGACCTTTAAAAAGTCTATATATTATGCGGTTCCTGTTGTCAATAAATTAGAAATGAGCATCAGGAGCTACCCCCCCCCCCCCATACAGCAAGCACCAGAGGAATAAAACTGGTCGGCTTTGACCTTGGTCTGGCCTTTATACGTGACCCTACGTCAATTTACCTTGTTCGTTCATTTGTTGTGGTGCCTAAGAAAGTATTTTAGAGATGTATGGTTTCGTCTAGCACTCCGTTGTTGGATCAGATTGAACGATTCCCTAGACATTGCCTTCGCTGAAAGCATGGCCTAGCATAGAGCTGCCATAGATGAGCGACCTTACAAGGTACATATATATATATATATATATATATATATATATATATATATATATATATATATATTCCTGATGCCAGACAATCTGCTATTCAACTGTCTACATTTATGCCAAATTTGGCGTGGCTTCACTGCGCCGTTCGGAAACCATGCCGGAAAAACCTTCGGAGGAGGGGGGGGGGGGGTTAATTTGATCCTCTTATCCGAGTGCGTGTTAATCGCAGATCTCTAAGGACCCGAAGGAACCCTCACGACTTACGGGGGAGATACGTGCCCCCGTGTCCCCCTTGTGCCCCTCCCCCCCCCCTCTGTGCCCTGCGTCACTGGTCTTTTCATGCCTGTAGTTGTGGTCTTTTAAGGCTGCTTACAGTTTTCCATAACAGGGAGAAAATCACAAAGGTTTTCCAAATTGATCAGCAACGTAAATGCAAACACGCAAGTTCTGTATAAACACTTACGATATGTCGCACCATTTTAGACCATTATTTGCATCTGTTCATCATCACCAGGGCTTTCTGAATACGTCCATGGCGTGGACAACTTTGCAAATAAAACCAAAATATTCTAAGCTGATACAGTGCTTGTGTAATATAAGGTATGGTAGATATTAAAGGGATTTAGTTGAACTCACAGTAGTCACATGCGTGATATTCGCTGAGGAATCCAAATATGTTAATGAATCCCTCATCGGAGAATATGCGAATCAGTCCGCGTACACTGCTGAAAGGAAACATTTCATCCTGGTGAATATTGTACTCTTTACTGTACCAAGCTAGTCCACGTTATAGCCCGTGATTTATTGTAGTTCTTTTGCTTAAGTGTAGGAAATGTGTGTCATTTGATCACGCATGTACTGAGAAAAAAAAGCTATGCCAACACTGGCTAATATCTGGTGTCCGCTTTATGCTTGAACTTTCCCATTCAGTGGGCAAGGCTCGTGACCAAAAATCCAATTAAAAATGCAGCTTGATAGCGAATATCACGCATATAACCATTTAAGGTCGTCTCAATTCCCCTGAAAGGAAATATTTTCAGGAAGCGTGCCACCTCCTGAGTTATGATTCAGATCAGCTCTGCAACAGCGGCAACCCTTCTGCCGGAAGCAGCGGCTGTGACAGGCATGACGTCACTCCCACGCGAACCGATGCGTCGTGGCCTGGACCTCGCTGCCCGCGGCTGTGCTGCCGGGTCCCCGCGGCCCTCGGCCGGGCTGCGCCGTCGCCGCCATAAACGCATCGCCTAGTTTAAAGGTCACCCCGGTACCGGGGGGGATTACTGCGGAAACGGCCGAACGGCAAACTTAACGCCGGAGGAGCCGGGACGCCTCTCTCATTTCCGGCGGCGCGGGAGGCACATTAGCGCTGGCTGATAACCGCCGGCCGGGTGCCTGATGTGGCGCAGCTGAGACGAGTCCGGCGCGGGCGGCGGAGGGGCATCCGCCGCGACCCAGTGTGCCAGGGCGACCCCGGTCCGTCCGGGCGCCCAGCGGCTGGACCTGGCTCTGATAGATGCCGGTGCGCTCGAAGCTTGTGAGAAGTGATCAGCTTGCATAATGCATAAGCGCGGGACGAACCCATCCCACGTTCGACTTTGACAGAAGTTAACCTTCATCCGTGCAGACTTCAAGGCTTGTGTTCGACAGGGCTTCATTGGAATCAACTAAGACGTCCAATCAGAACGTTTTACTACAAGAATAATTATTTATGCACGATCTGAACGCAGCTGCGGTTTTGATCATTGGGATACGGTCAAAGGTGCTTTCTCGCCTGAGAAACTTCGTGTGAACCTGGCGGCTTCAGTTTTGACGGAGTTTGTTCTGAAGAAAAAAAAAACGTTCAGGGCTACGCCCACAGCCCCTCTCCAACTGACACTTCCACTAATGGAGCGAATGGGACAAACCGACTATTCCGTTCACCTTGTGCGAGGTTAATTCTTTGATTCACAATCTCCTAAGCAGGAATCAATAAAGAAACTATTTATGTTTATATTTTGTCAGAACGTGGAAGCTTTCCAGCAATATTGGTTTTTAACAGCTGTTTTAACACAGTCCTAATTACATCCCGAGCGTTGACATTGGTTTTATGGACCTAGCTTGCACTTTTTCGACTGCCAAACAATTTTGAAACCGCCTTTGTTCTGAGCCACAGCTCTTTTGCGGTTTGGAAAGTTGAAACGCCTTGTGACCTAGCTATGTTTTATCGTCAGCTCCATGATCATTTTAAAAGGAAGGGAGATACTTTGACATGACCTCTGCGCATTCTCTATCAGATAGCGAAGGAAAGATCAAAGACGAGGCAGTAACTTATTATGTCCATGTTAATATTTTATGTTAATGCTCATGCTAAATTACGATTTTGCCGCCTCATACGCCGATTTGCATGCATCCGTAGAGCATATAGTAGGCCGTAGGCCGGTTCAAATCAAAACGCGTCGCCTTTTTTGGAAGCGTTGATGTGAATAATGTGATAATCTTCTATGACCGTTACCTTGGACAACGTCGCACGTACAATCTGCACTGCGACCTTTCGTTCGTGCCCGGCACAACGCTTCCTCATTTGTTTTTTTCAATCAGTTTGAAGAAGAAGGGTCGACTGGATAGCACATCCCACCCAGGGAGTTCTGAGTGACTGGAAAATTTGTTATTTTTGGCCGCAAATACTATCTGCGTCAAAGTTTGAGCTTCTAATGCACTCAGTGCGCGTTCTATCTTAAGCTCTGTTGTCAGTCTTAAATGAAGTGTCCCACCTTTGGAGCATATTGAAAAAAAAAAACTCTGGTGAAAGTTCAGAACCAGCTGCAGTTAGTTTACTAAAGGGATTGGGTAGTGCCACTGCAGCACCATCAGTACATGATAAGGATATGTATTTTCATTTTTAGCGAGCCCAAATAACGCTGCAACACTTTGCAACATCATCACGCTTCTTTCCTGCAGTCGCAAACACAGTCGCCATGACAGCCAACGTACGCACTTCTATTGGTACGAATAAAAGAACGTTTGTGATTGGCCCAACGAGCAAAGGCTTGTTTCGAGAAAAGTGTCACTACTGATCAAATCGTAAGCGTCTGATCTTTTTATAAGTGAAAAGTACAAAAGGTGGCATGCTCCTTGCTAGACATCATCCATATTGTACCGATCAGTTGTGTAAGAGTATCACCACCAAATGTAGCCATGCGTTACGACCCGCCAAAAATGGGCAAGCTTTAGCTTGGTCACCAGCGCTCCGACTCTGGTGGCGAGTGTTTTAGCTTGGTCACCAGCGCTCTGACTCTGGTGGCGAGTGTTTTAGCTTGGTCACCAGCGCTCTGACTCTGGTGGCGAGTGTTTTAGCTTGGTCACCAGCGCTCTGACTCTGGTGGCGAGTGTTTTAGCTTGGTCACCAGCGCTCTGACTCTGGTGGCGAGTGTTTTAGCTTGGTCACCAGCGCTCCGACCCTGGTGGCGAGTGTTCAGCAACATTCCGCTTACCGAATAACAATGAAAATAGCTGTTCATTGAAATCGGAGAGCGAAAGGGTGCTTATCGTCGATTGATCTTGGCACACAACTGCCCGTGACGGCGAGATCAGACGAGCGAATGCAGTGACGCTAGAGTCGGATGACACCTGTCCAGCCATCCCTGCCGCCATAACAGAGCCGTGCAAACCCCGAGTGCCAGGGAGCGGCGCGACCGACAGGACAGGAGCGAGTCCCGCTCTTCCGACCGTACCAGGAGCGACAGCTCTCCGTGAAGTGGCGGTCGGTCAAGGAAAGAAATCAGCTCTTACCACTCCGAACGATTCAAAATAGCTTCATGGCAATATGGAGTGACAGTTCCGGATTAAATTGGGTACATCTTCAATTGGGTACATTGGGTATATCTTGGGTACTCAAGCCACATTTGAGCTTGAGCTATGCTGACATCGGCACTGACTTCGGAGCAAGAGAAATTCAGGCGAGCTTAGAAGAAACCAATAATTCTTAACGTGCGCGGTGTGTCGGAGTTGACAATGAGTGAATCTTTTTTTAGGGAACGCGATGCACGTCGCCACGCCACCCTTTCATGGAGCACCAGCGACGACATTAATTATATTGAAACTCAGGGCACATGGTGCAACCAGCATTTAAACCTGGGCCCCCGGGCAGAAGTCCATAATGTTAACAACCACCCGGCCACTACGACTCTACAGTCAATGTATTGTACTAAGCAGGAGAGCCAAATTGACCATTTTGGTATAAATCAAGCGTGCTACTTATCTCCATCTTATCACTTAAATAAATGATCATGCATCAATAAGTGTACAATGAGCATAAAGGTACACGCCTATATATACGCGAATAAGCACATAGCACACAAACGTGTAGGCGTATAAGCGTATATGCACATGGACATGTAAGCGCTTAAGGGCATTATATGATGCGTAAAAGCGCGCATGCCATTGGCGTGCCTAGATTTGGACTTTTTCCTCCTTTTATGGTGTCATTTACTGTTTGGAATATTTACATAAACACTTCTAACCATTTGAGTAAACCACTTCCGTGTCATTTTTTGCTTGGCACCGTGTGCAGGTCAGACGACGTGACGTATAAAAGAGCAAATTTGACGCGGTGCACGTACGCACGTGACGACGTGGCATGGCTAGTTTCGTGGCGCTGGAGTCAACAGGTGGCGCGTGGCGCGTATTGGATATTGCATTTTTCCCCATTGATTTAGTATGGGCGGCGCGGAAAATCGACCTTGGCCGGAACCGGCGAGTGGCCGTTTAAAACCATGGCCGCATTTCGGCAACGGCGGGTCGGGGCGACGTGAAATCAACATGCTTCGACTGAGAATTGAACAGAAAATCGCGTCATGTCACGTGTGGCGCTGCACGTACCACGTGCCACGTACATAGCGGCGGAAAGCGCAGATTTTCCCGTTTTGACCGCTTTTCACGTTTCATGCCACATTTCGGCAGCCAGCCAGTGGAAGAATCAAATTTCAAAGCGTCGACCTATGAACCGCCTGCAATTCATGTAGTCAACACGAGACTGCTTCGCACTGTTGCTCCGGTAATCGTTGTGCAAGCCAGACATGTCCGGATTCGGCAAAACGGGACCAAATGCAACACGCTGTCGCGGAAACCTTCGTCACGATCGCGTCGAAATTTACGTGACCGCATGCGCAGATCTATTGGCTGTTCATGGGTGTTCATGCGCGGGTACCACCCGTTTTCTAAAATCTTTTTGTCCATTTTTCCGTCCAAACGTCAAGTTTGGCCTGAAGGGCTACAATTTTGCTTTTTCCGCTACGTCAAAATGACACCGATCAATCGTCCAGTCGCCACCACCGAGAAATTCAAGTAAAACGCGAGAAAGTGCACGCGCTGTGATTGAACACAACCGCCGTTTTTTTATTCACTTTCAAATCATTCATTGGCTGCGGGCGGAAGAGTTGAGCCACGGTGATAAAGTATGCATTATTCTGGTGTGATGGGGCTTCAGTAGCTGGGAAGATAAACGCATTAGCCAAACAAGAAACAGAAGTGATCGGATCCCAATTTAACTTGTGTCTGTGCCCTTAGACACAGTGACACTAGAACGCACCGCTCCAGACTTAGGTGAAACAAAATGTAAAACCGCAGGAGGACGGTTCGGGGGAAGACCAGGGTGAGTCCCAAAGATAGAGGACCGTCGAGAACCAGGAGCGGGAGTAGGGTCAGGAGGGGAAGTCGCCTCGCAGATGGAGGACGCTGCAGGATAAGGAGCGGGAGGAGGGCGCAACCTACCAAGGGAGGACGGGGTAGGAAGAGAATCAGTGGGAGGGGCCGCCCCACAAATGGAGGACAGCGCTGGAAGAGGGACAGAGGGAAGAAGCGCCTCACAGATTGGGGCCAGTACAGAAGGAGGAGCCACCCTTCAGGTGAAGGACAGCTCAGAAGGAGGAGCGGGAGGAGGATCCACGTCGGAGATGGAGGACGGCGCGCAGGCAGGATCTGAAGTTGGGGTCGCCCAGCAGATGGAGGACGATGCAGGAAGAGGGACGGGAGCAGAAGCTGCACCGCAGATGGAGGATGGTGAAGGAAGAGGGACGGGAGGAGAAACCGCGACGCAGATAGAGGACGCTTTAGGAGGAAGGGCAGGAGGAGTCACATATATAGAGGACCACAGGACAAATGCTATTTTGCTGATGTGGAAATGTAAAAAAAACAGGCGGCACAACTAAACAAAATCATAAGAGTCGCCCAGCGAAGCGGGCGGGCCTCCCTTGTAAACACTACACTTTATCGCACTATAGCTCATATAACATTGCTTGTCATTGAAGGCTGTTATTCACGTCAGCCGTTTCCACTGGAACCAGTTTCGAACAAGATCTACGTCTGTTGTGATCTGAGTTTGGTTTGACTTGCAAATGGCTGCGCTGAACAGGGTCCGAGTAGGATTTGCCTGAATGCTCTCAAGTCAGGAAAGAAATTGACTACTCACCACAGCTTACGCACACAAGTCTGGCTCCGATGCCGCACCTTACAAACGACCGCTCTACATCCCAATCTTACAAACGACCGCTCTACATCCCAATCTAACAGACGACCGCTCTACATCCCAATCTTACAAACGACCGCTCTACATCCCAATCTAACGAAACGCAATGCTTCCAACCTTCGCGATCGATATTTCCCTCAGACTGAAAACACCTATGAGCTTGAGGGCTGTTTTTACCGGCACGTGTGTTTGCTATCACCAAACCTAAGTTTGCGCCTCATCGTTACAGAAATTGCTCTGAAGTCGGCTTTTGGTACAGGCGAGGCGAAGCGCAGCACAGTGATGAATTGGTCGGCGAAGCCCGTGTGTCCACTGGGAAGGATCTTTATTGTGACTGTTTTTGTATTTTCCACACTGGATAGGACCTGTATGGTGAATGTTTGAACTGTCTGTACTGTAACCTCCTCAGATGAGCAATATCCTTCATCTGCGGCGGGCCTGCGCTGTCGATTCGCTCACAGCCAGATAATTGAGATAACACGATATACGTGATTGAAATACTTACAGGTAGTATTGATAGGCATACGTCGGTACGTGCTCACGTCTTCTCATGCGTTCTCGCTCTCAAACGACCTCGTTCTCGTTCTCGTTTTCTCGCGAAGGCTTAATTTCCTCACGGCAGCTTGCCGGACTCGCTAGTGTACCTATAATCATTCGTTCCAGGTACAGATCCTTGATCCAGTTTTTCTCACAGCACCGTAAGGAGCACTGAGTACCACAACGATCTAGCGTTCAGTGCTGGCCGCAGCGAAGGCTGCGCAAATATTCACATGACCATGAGTGGCCGGTCTCATATAGAATGGACAGCGAATGTCTGCAGCTAGAGTAATAGTGCCGCCGTTGCCATTCACAGCTCGGCCATTGGCGAGGCGGGTCGAGACGGCCGCGTCTATTGAGCCCAGCCGCACACGCGGAGAGCACCCACAGGGACCACCCGCCGCTCTGAAAGCTCTGATACAGGCCGCTGCAGCCACTGCGCTGGAAGCTCTGACACAGGCCGCTGCAGCCACTGGGCTGAAAGTTCTGATACAGGCCGCTGCAGCCACTGGGCTGAAAGCTCTGATACAGGCCGCTGCAGCCACTGGGCTGGAAGCTCTGATACAGGCCGTTGCGGCTCATCCACTCGACGTCGGCCAAGTTCGCCGATGCGTGTTGCGCGCGGCGGTGACCGAGTGCGGCCCTAGTGGCGTCAACCCTGGAGGCCCGAGTGACGTCAGCCCCGGTGACCCGAGTGACGTCAGTCCCGGAGGCCCGAGTGACGTCAGCCCCCGGGACAGGCGACGGAATGCCGGTCGCCGGGCCGCGTGTCTGCTGGTCGCCGGCGCGGCCCGCGGGGTCCGAGGCCGGAATAGAACGTCGCGCTTGAGGCCCCAAACACGGACGTGGTGGCGGCTGTCGCGCGGCTGCCGCCCATCCACCGTGCGACAGCCGTCCGACTCAGCAGTTGCAAGTGGCGGGGTAAAAAAACCGCCTGAATTGAACAAACTGTGGGATAAAATTGCACGAAGCAACCATTGAGGGGTAGGTTGGCCGTTCGCAATTTCTTGACATCATTTTTATAATCCAGACAACAACCTGGTTCATTCAATACAAAAAATTCTTCGGCGTCAATTCCAATTGTCATTTTAAAACTCGCAGGCCCGCAGGGCGCAGGCTTAGAAAGCTCCTGGCTTTGAACGGACATTGCCGACTACCTTGCCAGTTTTGGTGGGCGTCCGATATGTAAAACTAACCAGCTTGTGTTGTCTTCACCATAAATGTACTTGTAATTATCTAGCAATTGTCGGTAACAAACCCGGACGGAGAAAGGAATGGCTGCAGGAGCAAATGGGAGAGCGTCATTTCATTTCAAAGTTTTCCAGCTATGCAGTGCATGACATTTTGCAAACGCATAGTCTATGATGTATGCAGGTTCCAGAGCACCGGACAATAACACAATAACCACACCATCTACATCTATGTACAGTTAAATAATGCATTCTAAGAGCGTTAAGTACTCTCAGAACAGCAAGGGCTATGGTGAAATCATCACAATGTAGTGATAGATGTTACAGGGAGGGAGAGGAACCTTCCTTTTCAATTAGGTTGCCCAATCCAACATTGATAAGCTGGCCAAATGGAGGGTGAAATCCATATTTTGAAGTATTTTAGTGGTAACTTAAGCTGTTTTCCTTGCTCCGCCATCACCAAACTGACGTTGTAAAGCTACACCCCTGGATGCTGCATACACCGTTCATCAAATCCATTGTAGGTCATGATAACACACAAAGGCCTTCTGCGAGGTCTAGGGAACGATGCTGGTATTGTAGTCCAGTGACGCTGGGTACAAATCCCAGGGCGGGCACGTCGTTCAGCCCAACTGAAATGAAAAGGTCAGCTGGCAACTGGTGAACGAGGGTACTCAGGCCCGGGGCGGCCGTGCCGCAGCATTGTGCGGCACGTACAAACCTCCACATTCCTGTCTGACAAAAACACAGGGGCAAAATTTGTTAAACTAGACGGCATGACTTGGGTGGTCGGCTCGGGTTACATGCAACAAACTATGCTTAGCAAGTACTGTAAAGCAAAAGCTATGCATGCACATCGTTGCTCACACACACACACACACACACACACACACACACACACACACACACACACACACTATATATATATATATATATATATATATATATATATATATATACACAGCAATACTTCTGCTATATGCATAACCTGTTTTGGTAGCTAGCCACGAAGGGAGCACCGATTGACAAACTATCGCTTTAAGCAAACGCGTCCAAGGACGAAAGTGGCGCACGGAGATTGTTAACGTTAGTCTAAGTCGTTAGCTGTTAAATAATCTCAGATGCATATGCAAGGCTGATCCTTAGGTAGCTCACGGAGTTAGCGTAAGGATCGATCTTTTCGTTGCAAAGCTATCGGGCTGCACGGCGGAATGTATTGATGTCAGGCAGGGGTGCAGCTTTGTCAGAAAAAAAACAGTGGGAGGAGTAAGACCAATATTTGGAATAGGAAGGAGCCCCGGACTTCTCCTGCCACCTCTCTCATGTTTTTAGCGTTGGTCTTGACGTGTGATTGGAAGGGGGGGGGATACCTGCCATTTGAGTGATATGAGCGGCCGAGGAGCCGGGATTTCAAAAGCGTCTCTCAGCTGTGGCGCGGTGCAATACACACTGAAGTTTCGTACCTTTTTAGACGAATCCTCCTGCAGCGCATTTCAACAGCTCCTACAGGCACGAACTGTACGGTACACGGCGACAACTTTAAATCTAACATGGCGCAGTCACTGAGCGCTGGCCACTGCCCCCGGACTGCTCTCAGCCCGCGCGCCCAAGCCTAGACAACGATTTAATTCGCAGCATTGTCATGCGAATACAAAAGCAGGGCTAAGATGTAAACGTATTCACGCCTGTGCAGCTCGTTCATGCCACTCATCTGGGCCGCACCCCAAACACCGGACCAATGGTGGAGATAGGAGACAGGGAGAGAAATACACGACACAACACGTAACTCATCCGGGCCGCACACCGAACACCGGACCAATGGTAGAGACAGGAGACAGGACGAGAACTTCACGACCCAACACATAACTGATCCGGGCCGCACACCGAACACAGACCAATGATGGAGACAGGAGACAGGGAAAGAACTACGCGACGCGACGCATGACACACCTGTAGCGAACATTGCATGAATATTCCTGACGACCTTGATAATCCTGATGCTTGTAGAATGTAATTTTCTAAATATTGTACCTGGCATGGGTCATCGTAATCTTTTGGCTCAGCCGCCTGTGTGCTCCGTGCAGCTGATAGCATAGCACTATGAGTTGGATGTCGAAGCTGGAGCGAGTAAAAGTTCAGGTATTTTGTGTTCACATGCCTTAATTTTTAAATGTCTTTTTATGCTTACCTTCACTTGCGACTATGAACACAGTGTGGAACGTCGAGTTTGGTAATATGTGGCCAATGTTTGCCTGATAACGTTCTTTAACTAGCACCTCCTAGTGTAGCGGATGTCGATTATAGCCAGCATGAAAACACCAAACCCATAATGATATGTCATATTTCGGTTTGGGCCTGTTCCAAACCTCTATCGTAACTAGCTACCAGCAGACGCGCGGGCACCAGCTTCCAAGCTGGTCCACTGGCCACCGCGTTGCGTCATCGCCATCGTCTGGCTGGATTTGTGCTATCCACAGGAGTTTTTAAAACAATGAGATAAACACAAATAAGTTCGTTATTTTTTTGCCTCAGACGATCAACGTGCACTTTGTCACATGAGTTAAGTTTCCTGCACTTCCTAGCCACGTTCAGTACTAACCAGTCGTGAGCGTCCATCACAGATCATTTCAGTGACCGTCTCCATCGGCGGAACTCTTTGAAATGCGCCGCCTGTCGTTTACAGTGACGGAAGCTGTTATCATCGGCTGCTAACATAAAAAAACTGCATGAGGCGTTATGGTCATGCAGACCAGGATATCACCTGGGTGGGCGATGTGGGCCTTATGAACATCTTTTGGCAGCATAATATCACATCACCTGACCACAGCGCGTCGTGGTCGCATATTTGGCATGCCCCGTTAACACAGGGCCTGATGTACCTCCTTGCGATATTATGGACAGCCTACTGCAGCAGTAAGCTGTCATGTATGCCAATATGTGACAGCCTGCATGCAAGCCAATAGGCCGTGCAGGAACTGCACAGTACCTACTAGCATAACTTCTCAAGCGGAGTCGTCGGTGTGGTATGGCGGTCACAAGACCAGACGAGGCGTCGGACCGGAGCCAGGTGGCCAGTCAACGATCGAGCGCTTAATTCAAGCCCACCCTCCACGGCGGATCTATCTCGGGTAAGCTACCGCGCCCACCAGATCATTCATCTCTGGTATGCCCAAGCGTCTCCGCGGCCATTTATCTCGCGCCTGTCTGAGTCGGCGGCCAGCCTGGCTGAGTTCGGACGACCGTGCGCGGCCGCTGCAATCAATTGTGCAGCGCCGCCGGTGGTGGTCTCGCTGGGGCCGGCCGCCCCGTCTGCACAGCAGCTGGCCAGGCCCGGCGAGCTGCCCGAGCCAGCCATCACAGACGAGCCGCCACCCATCGCATCCGCTCGCCGAATGGAAGCAGCGGCGGTACTGACGAACTGTTGAGCGTCCATCCCATGAGAAGGCTTCAGGCTCAGCCGGCCACCATTGTCCGCAAAGCACATTGTTTTTGGTCGACCCTTGTGCACAAACTGGATCAACTATTAACTTCAGGTGAACGATTGCTACCCAGTGCCGCGAGCGATGCCGTCGGCGCCAGCCGACCCTTTCACCTGGAGGTTTGTAACCGACGGCCGCCCGGAAAGCCTCCCGAGGCGCCCACGCCGCCGGCTGTCTGAGCCTGTGAGGACAATGTCACGCACGGCGGAGCTGCGGATCACTTCTGACACGAGCTGACCCCGGATCGCACGCACCGCTCTGATCCGTCACGACCCCTGCCGGAAATTCCCAGAAACGAGCCGACACCCCGCCCGCCGGCTGCGACACAATGACCGCGTGAAGGGAGGGGCCGGGTTCGTTACCCACGCACCGAGGAGTGCTGCGCCGCCAGTGTCGACGACAGCCACGGGACCGCGGGGTCCTCCAGCGCCCATCGCCTGCTCAGAGGGATGACATATTCCCATTTCGTTACATAAGCTAATGCATGCAATACATCCCGGATGCGTTTGTGTGCATCAAAAGTGTTTCATAACATAAGGAAGCCCCCTGAATAGCGGTCCAATTATGTGGCGCGAGCGTCATCTAATTGGCAACGCGTGCCGCGTGTCTAAAGGTCAGACGTCATTTCGTGCGACAGCAGCAGCAAGGAGCAGTACGCCGCCAACAGCCAGAAGAGCGCGCATGCCTTTAAAGCCACATTCTCGGTCGCGGTCGTCAGTTTTTGTCCTCCGCCGCACCAGCTCGGCGAGTCCGTCGCGCAGACAAAATGCGAGCGAGCTGCGGGCCTGCTGCTAACGGCCGTGCTCTGCGCAGGCTGCGAGCGCCCCTGCTGCTGGCGGCCGTGCTCTGCGCAAGCTGCGAGTGCCCCTGCTGCTGGCGGCCCTGCTCTGCGCAAGCTGCGAGCGCCCCTGCTGCTGGCGGCCCTGCTCTGCGCAGCCTGCGTCGAGTCTGCGTCACGCCGCGGCTAAGACCGGCTCCACTACATCCTGCACCGTTTGCGCCGGCTCTGCCTCCGCGCGCCGGCGCTCTGCGGCTGGGCACACCACCCGGTCCTGCTCAAGACGGTGCTGGCCGGCGCGCCGCCGGCCAGCACCGCCGCCGGACGCCAGCGTGCGCCGCATCTCCCGCAACACGGCCGCCTGCTTCAGCGTCAGTGGCGCACAGCTGGTCAGCGTTTGGCGCGTCTGCGTCAACGCGACGCTGGGGGACGCGTGACCGGCCTGGCCGATCGGCTGGACATCTTCCGGCTGATGCTGGGCGCCCACGCGCTCCTGGTGCCGCTCAACGCCAAGACACTCTCCCTGCCGCGCCGGCAGGTCGCCCTCAACATCGCCGACCGTGTGATGAAGATGACACGGCGTGGGATGCATCACGCCTAGGGACTTCCGGCCGCGGAAGGGGTCAGACGGGTCAGAGGTCAAGCCGCCGCCAGTGGAGCGGCCACGCGTCGGGACTATGCAACAGACCGCAGAGTTGCAGGTCCTAATCATCGCAAAGAGATATCCCCTCGACGTGGCGCATATAGTTTGAACATATCGAGTCAATTCGCAAAATCTTCAGACCTGGGCACGCTATTGGTGGTCGTAAATTCCGATACAGCTGTCGCTTTCACAAAAGTACCGATTAATCTGCAGTCACTCGCTACCATGGAACAATTCAGATTCCACGTGATCCCAGTCGTTCCAGCGAGGCATCCCGTCTGATTGATGAATGCTCATCAAGGAAAAATAGCCAACAGGCCTTGTTGCCGCCTCTCGGCTTGGATGGGGACACTCTGTCTTGTGCCACTCCCAGGGTGCGCTCGTTCGTTCTCAGTGGGTCCGCAAGTCGGAAAATCCCAATGTCACGTTACCCGGCCTCCTCAGCCCTGCTGGATATGTTATCTGGCGTTGCGGTGTAACGTTGCGCCCCGACCCATTATCCATGGCAAACCTGTCACAGCATAGTTTTCCACTTTATAAACAAAAATTCCTGCATCACGTATAGTTATCATGATGCAATTGCCATGGTGCACTACATCGAGATGGTCCTGAAAACAATATAACCAGTTCCGCAAAACATTACCACTTTCCAGAAAGCCAACATCACCGTCGCCGAAGCAAAATAATAATTGGCGCGAAGTTACCGGACGAAATCTGATACGGATCACTAGCCTCGGGACGGCACGCGCAGCCTACCCCGACAATGGAAGTCTGACACTCAGCACACCCCGACAATGGAAGTCTGACACTCAGCGTACCCCGACAATGTAAATCTGACACTCAGCGTACCTCGACATTGGCAGTCTGACACGCAGCGTACCCCGACATTGGCAGTCTGACATGCAGCCTACCCCGACAATGGAAGTCTGACACTCAGCATACCCTGACAATGGAAGTCTGACACTCAGCATGCCCCGACAACGGAAGCCTGACACTCAGCGTACCCCGACAACTGCAGTCTGACACGCAGCGTACCCCGACAATGGCAGTTTGACACGCAGCGTCCCTCGACAATGGCAGTCTGACATGCAGCGGGGATGATCGGAGTCCTATGAGAAGGTAATGCTCCCCGATTGGGGCTGCGAAGGAAACCCACCTCTCATTTCGATACATTTCAGCTGCGACTATCGGCTGCATAATGCAGGTTTCATGTGACCCTTGTTTAGGCATTTTGTTTATTTCAGCTGGGGCAGCATATCCTCGAGTTCCCGATCAATGGATCAGCACGTCAGCCCGCCGCTGGCCAAGACATGAGCACGCCCCGCTCCCTACTTTTCCCATCCCCAGCACGCGCCTGACTCGGCGGTGCGTGACGTCCCTCGCTCCACGTACACCCGCCTGACCCGGCAGTGGGTCAGCACGTCCCCTGTCCCAGGCACACCCGCCTGACCCGGCGGTGGGTCACCCCCCCCCAGCCCCCTCTCGAAGCACGCCGGCCCGTCCCGCACACGAGCCAGCGCGTTCGCCGGTGCCCGGCAGGCGGCCGGATCGTCCAGTCTGACCGCTGCAGCTCGATGCCGACCTTTCAGTGGTGATTCCCGAGGCGCGCTGAGCCCCGGCGCCTCCTGCACGGCCTGACCGGGCACGGCCCCGTCTGGGCCGGCTGGGGGCAGCCCCGTACGCCCAGAGGCCGCACCTACTGAGTGTTGGTGGCTCCTTGGCGAACTTACAATCAAATGTATGCGCTACCATAACGTAGCAAGCTGCATACAAGTCCATATACGTAAGCACATCTTTAGTGCGGAGAAGACAAAAATTGATATCGTTACTTGGATACATATGAAATGCGTCCATAATGAAAACACCACAAACACACATAGCCGCAATCATTTCTAGAGTACCTGCCGCCCATCACCTAATAGCTCAAGAGTTGTGCAACAATTTGTCTGTTTAGGGCTGGCGAAACTACAGTCAGCATTTCAGCGTCGTCCGTTGTCAGTCTGGTTCTGGTATACAGTCGTCCTACAACGCCACCCTTGTCCATTAACAGTCACGTCAAGAAAAGCCATCACATTTTACATACTGTTCTTTTGTGAATTTTGTTGCAAAATTAGCGCCAATCAATCCACGCACGTCAGTGTATTTAGGCATTGTTCTGATAAGACATGATTACATTCGGAATTGGTACGAATCACAAATCTTGGTAAATAACGGTTTTTGAATTCTGACGTTGAACACAATACAGCGACATATCACAAGAGGCTTTGACAATAAGCCAGTACTAGACAAACAACCAACCGTCCAAATGCATCATCAAAATGGAATAACATCTGCCTACAGACAAAACGAAAAAGCTCTGCCGAAAATCATCTCCCGACGCATAAAAGCCAGAACGACCATAAAGAATGCATTGTTGTTTATTATTGCGACAGGAAAGTCCCTGACTTTCTTGTGAGGAACAGTCCTGGCAAACCCAACAAGCCTTAATGCACCAATGCAGCGTGTCAATTCCAATATAGTCTCGAAAGCTGCAAACTTCGTTTCGTACACTACATTGGTGTAACCACGACACTCACGACACCTGACAACTCACTCACGCAACGGGACACCTCTGAAGCAAATGCGGTACGACCGTCACAGAGCATTACCACGACAATAACTTACGGGGTCCGTGACTGTTCGGGACCGATTAACTCGGCGCTAAGCTCTTTCTCGCTATATTGCCCAACGCACATCATCAATGCATGGACAAGCTCGTGTTTTCGTTCGCACATCCTTTTTTGACAGCTGACGGCGTGGAGCATTCTTGATTGGTCACGTGACGTAGTTACCAGCTCTTTCTCAAATGTCATCACCAGACTGTGCTCTTTGTGCTAAGCACTACATCATCCATGATGCGCGGAGCTCGAGACATCGCAGCAGGTGGGAATATTCCATGGGTGATGATGATGGATGTGTGTAGTTGCAGCGCATCGCTCAGTGCAAAATGTCAAGTGCATCTTTTACTTATGCCCGTTGTCACGGACTTGCCGAAGCCAGATGGGCTTCGATTCACTGGCGGAGGCATTTCGCATCGTTATTTCTGGCCATGACTACGCCCCAGTACCAGCTTGAAGTCACAAATGCCTTCGTAACATGTCAGCAAGTAAAACCACCTTATAGGCAAACATATGCATATTTTTACGAGTCATGCGTTTATTTGGCGAGCTCAAAGATGTCTTTGAGTAGCAATTTTTGTTTGCATTTACACAATCTCGAAAAATGTCTGATAACCCTTTTTTGATCATAATATCAGCATCCTTCCTCTTTTTCGCATTTGGACGCAGTTAAGTTGCCAGAATGACTTGTGACTATACCAGCCCGCGTCGCACGCTGCGTGAATAATCTTTTGAACCCAAACTCCGGTCTTTGTACTCCGTTTTCTTATGACATGATTAGTGAGTTGCGATTCGAAATGTATACCATTTGATTTGTAGCAAAATATTGCAGCAAAAGTGGATACATCCACAAATTGCGTTACTGACATCACGACATGAAATTTAGAGCCCTTGGGATGCTGCAGAGAAGTGGCTCTATCGACAAATTGTACCACTAACCATGCGCCTATATGTCCCAGGCGTTTGCTTTTCGCTTTGGAGGTGTGATAAATGTAAGATTTGGGTTTGGCCATTTTTATGAGATACAGGTACTTACCTAAGAGACACTATACAACTATTAGATCTTCAGACACTTGGATCATTTAGTCATCTGGTCACGGTCATTTCCTTCACTGACACTGCAGGCGTAAAAGGCACCGTGTAAAAAGTCTCATGTGATTCCCAGCTACATTACATATAATAAAGCATTTAGAAAAAATTATTTGTATCAACGAACACGACCATTTCAATCTGGCTGTGGGTTCGAGTTAAAAGGATGACCGTTTCCGGAATCGAGTAAACTATCCAAGAGCCTGTGCACTCTGGAGTTGAATTTGAGCAAGCGTCATCGTTTCCAGTTGAGCATTAAGTTCCGGTTGCCGCCTCAACTAGATGAGTTTCCATGACCAGCCAACTTTGGACGGTACTGGGAGGCACAGGCGAGCGTGACCACGTCACCGTTTCGGAAACAGAGCTTGCTCCCCCGTGTCCGGTCAGCTCGCACGTGCGGAGCTGTCTGGCGTCGGCCGACGGCTAGCTGTCCTTCGTGCATGGTCGGCTTTTATATGGAAATCTGTACTTATGTTTTCCTACGCTGAAGATATCCTATTCGAACTGCCAACCCAGCGTTTTCCAAATCGTTACCATACGCTCAGATGCTTTAAACATGAGGTCGTGAATGCTGGGGAATTCCTCGATCGAGTTTTTCGTGCATTACTGCCAGGCATTTTAAAGCAGGAAAACTACGGCTGTATTCAAAGTAATTGTGATTTATAAATCACTCAATTTATCATTTGATTACACTCGCCAGAATCCGAATTGTTTACTTATTAACCTCTGGATATATCAAATATACCCAATACATAATAATCGTAACAAACGTTTCAAACGGGTATAATCCAATAATTATCGAATGTTCGAATGAACCAATGTTTTAATTTGTTAATAATGCAGAATCTAACTGATTACATTTCAGTGAAATTACAATATAACATCCTATCAAGTTTGCATAATCTAAGCATTTCACTGATGCATCGCAACGAATATGTCGAAGTCTTGCAGATATACGTTCTGTGATTAATTACCGGCTGTTACACTGAAGGCGACGGCAAAATTTAAGGTGAGGTGATCCATTTTTACAGTTTGTACAGTTTTGTGGGAATTTGATGGGGCAGGATTTACGCCCCAAAAACCGCCTTGAGTTTGATTACGTAGGCAGATGTGGGATATTGGCATTTCCTTTTTTCTGACCCATTCATCATTCACTTTTCATTCGTCATCTTTCCTGTAGCCATGAGTTTGTCCTACACACCGCACCGATACTGAAAAATGTTGGCCTTACATAGGCTGTGCGGAAGAGGAATACGCTACAGAGCCACCTCCGGGCGACTTGTGCCTACGTGCCACCTTCACGTCTTACGTCTATATGACGTTACATTTCGACATACGACGTAAAAGTGGCATTAATTTCGCTTGTATTCGACATACGCCAGCCAAGGCCTGGACAAAGCCCAAGCTCCTGGTTTTTCGGCGTTGTGAGTTTGAAGGTCTTATCATGACGATAACTTCCATGCAACAGAACGCATGTACTGTTTACACGACGTTATCGAGCACACATTGGCTATATTGTCAAAACCCGGCGTTTTAAGCTATCCTCTTGGTCACGAGTGTGCAAGTTTCGGTCACTGGCTTAACCCTGGCTTAACCATTCCAACAGTTTGACCTTGTTCACTAGTGATCATGAACGCAGCTTGAAGCGCCAAGTTTTGACAATATAAACAATGCTTGATTGTAATGGTCGTGAAACCAGTACCACTTGGCAGATTGAGGTCGTTTATCGCTAGCATAAGGACTCATAACTCATTTCAGTTATTTAGGAGAGGCTGAAGTCCAAAGCTGCTCTTCAGAATAAGCTTTTCTGCTAATTTTAGGCCAAGTATGTATAATGGCAGACGAAGTATTGCAAGTATGTACTATGGCAGACGAAATCCCTTCGACCAAAACAATTTGCGCCCCCAGGTTTAAAACCTGGAGAGGGCCTGGTAACATTTTCTGGAATCACATACAGCAGCAACTCCATCTGCGCTTTCATTGTAAACAGTTGCGGTGCAATCGATTTGTTATGGTGGATTACGCATAAACTACGGCAAAAGTAAGCCGTAGCACATGACAAATATTTCCGCCGATTTCAGTGCGTAGCAAGTCTAGAAACTATTCTAGATGTAGAATGAACGAAATCAAGCAATGTAAAAATTAAGCTACCATACATGATATCTTGACCTTTTCGTAATCATGTGCTGCACTGGCTTTCTGTGAACAGGGCAAGTGAGCATGTTATTGGTCGACATCGTGAGCCCCAACGCCAGGAAAGGCAAACAATCATGCACCTCACGCATTACAAAATAACATGGCACATCAAACGACCCAGCCTCTTCGTGGATACGACATTAAAGCTGCTGTGTGTTGTCAAATTCTGCTGAGGTGGTTGTAATTCACTGTTGCATGCCACCTGCGAAGCGTCAAGTCCCATGGGATCAGGCAGTCTTCGCCAGAGATAATACAAGCCGAAGCAGACTAGTCAGGACTGCAGATGCGACAGACATATCACTGATAATAGAGAAGATGCTGACCCATGCGGCACTATTTTTGCACCAGCATTTAGAGCCGCACCAAAATCATCACTCTGCAGAAAGTTCCATGTGCGCGATGTTGGTTATTCATTCTGGCTGCGGTCATAGTTATGTACGATTGCCACAAACGGTTTCTATTAACGACCTTGCCATTTTGTCCGGCTTCCTGAGCTCGGCAAGTTCGCGCCCACGCATCCAGTCCGGCGGCGTTGCGGACCGCCGAGAGATACCGGATGGCGCGCGCCCCGGACGGCGCGATATCCCATGAGCTCGGCGGTGCCGCCCAGTGCGCATTGAAGCCGGCGCTGTCGACGGACAATAATAGGATCCCGATTTACCGGCGGAATTGATCCCACTGCCTAGCCAGGATCGCATCTGAGCCGAAAGCCCCAGAGCTTCACTCAGATTTAGTGCCGACATATTATTAGACAGGCTCAGCCTGCTCTCACGGAGCGGATTTTTCATTGGAATTGGTAAGTCCCGCATGAGCTGTTTTATCTCCTGACGGGCCTGCTTGGGCAGTTGGCCAATGGGCCGTTTTGACCCCTGCTGCAGTGTGTAATCTGCTTTCTTTGGCGTTACAGCTCGCAAAAGCGCATTCCTACATTCAAAACCATCTCACGACGACTGGTGTAAATCTTTGCGCGCGTAGCGTGGGTTACCACTTCGGACCTTCCGGCGTGTACAGCTGCTTGCATGACGTCACTCGTTATGCTGCCGTTTCGTACACAAACTAAGGGAGATCAGCAGTGTCGACATACTATAGCCGCCAGTGTCAGGGGCACCACTCGCCTGCAGTCTGACGGGCCGCTCTATCACGTGGTGGGCTGCGAGTGGCCGTAGCGGTCATACAAAGCCGAAGATTTAACTACTTTGCGATCAGACGCTTCCATGGTATCAGTTTTGGCTCCTGGTTCCTGCTGGATGCTTCGACAAAACAAAACCTGCGTTCTGGTTGTCACTAGTTCTTTCGACAAAGCAAAACCCCGGATCCTGGTCACTGCCGACTCTTTCGACGAACCAAGATTCTGGATACTGGTTATCTCTGGTTCTTTCGACAAAACGAAATCCTGGATCCCGGATCCCACTGTTCTGTTTCGCAGACCAGGAACCTAGTTCCTGGTTCCTGGTTCTGATTGGATCATTTGAGAACATCTGACCTTCAATACTGGTTGTCACTGATATTTCATAGTACGAAACCCTGACTCATGGTTCTCAGCTACAAAAGGCACGCAAGTCACGCAGGATAACCCGTATATGTTTGCCTTCACAATATTTAAAGGACGTACCAAAGGCAGGTCAAACAGCATAACCTGATATCACCACTACAGCCAATACGATTGTACTCTTAGCTGAGGATCATTGCCTAACATTTGCAATTAAGTGCCTAACAGTTGTTGGTATGTGCTATCTAATCGCAGTCTCAGCACGAGTTTTTTTGTGAAGAACAAAAACAAAACAAAACAAGACAAGGAGTTTGCGTCTGACGGCGGTGTGGAAAGCGGCGGAGCCAGAAGGGGCGGAGACTCCTGACTGATGAAACATTTGATATTGGCCCTTTAAAGACGGGCCGAATGTTAACGAGAATGTTTCACATTTGAAGATACTGAAGTAAGCATCAGATACGACGACAGAAGCTCACTCATAACTTTTGAAATATCTTAACTGGAAAAGGTTGATCCAGACAACGTCATTCCTCTGTTTAAGAAGTATGCTTCTCAGCGCAGCATTATTTGATTACGTCATCATGCCTTACATGACACTGGTTGTCAGTTGATCGATGGCCGTTAATCTGGGAATCGTGCTTACAAACACCAGAAATTAACGACTCGACAATTACATTTTTGGCCTTGATCGTCACATGGCTAATGGAATGGCAGGACTGGAATGACGTTATTATGGTGTCATTGATGCCTGGGTGACCATTAAATGGTCTCCCCGAAAAAGTCTGTACGTCTTAGTGGGCGTGTACCCCAGAAACTACAGGGGCTCGGGTCTCAAGAAGGGTAGGGCTTTGAGCCGCACAGTATAGTCTTTAAGATGGCAATTTTAGTCCAAAACCCTGCACAAGTGTGGAACACTCCCTTTAACTGAGGTGTCAATGTTAACTTAAAGGCCTATGTCGACTATGCGTTGGCTGTACAATTTACATAAAAAACAGATCTTGACCAATAAACTTGAAGTACTTTGATTGTCCCTGCTGATATCAGCGAAAAGCGAGTGGCTCAGTATAACCTGTCTGCGTTGTGTTCGCGTCCTCGTTTGTCAACGCTGCAAGCTCCTATGAAATGACAGCCCTCCTGTTAATATCGAAACGAGATATGCTCATGACCGCATTTTAGAGACAGCCACCTGATTGCCTCAGGAATCAATGCCGTGCAACAGACGAGATGGCTGAGATATAGGCCAGAAGTCCGATGCTGGCAGAACCGGAGTGGCGTCGCTAAAGTGGATCGGTCAGCTGATCATTGGCCCTCCATCCATCGCCCGCGAAATTTCAGACGCGACCAAATGCAAGACAAAGGCAAGCTGATTTACTGTGCAGGTCATCCTGCTTGATACTGTGTTGATGAATTCTGGTAAATGATACTTTTCCTCTGCTATAATTACCAACCTGTAGACTACGTGCTTCCTGACAGTTGGCCCATGCCGTCCCGTGGAGTCTGAATTATTGGTTCGGTTTGGCGCCCACCAACTTCCATGACCTCGGGCAAAATGGATGCGTGGCGGGATAGGCCAGTTAATAAGAAGTTTGGCCAAATACCGGCGTTATTTTATGTGCAATTGTACGTGTTTTCTGGTCTTCTTGCTAAGATTGTGTTACGGAAGCTTGCAGTCACCTATGTTTGTGGCTGCTGAGGGCATATTGGGTTGGAAAAGTAGCCGGTAAGAAAGGACTTGTTGGCAGGCCCATTGTGTATCAAAGAAACGATTATGTGGTGAACCTGAGGCTGATGTGTTAGAACAGCAATTTTCAACGTCTGCATGCATTCCACCATGCAGCTTACGAGGGAAACACGTCGCAGGTGCCAAAATCGGTTGTTGGAGCCATAGATACAAGAATACATGCTTGCAGAAAAATGAAATATCCAAATTTACATGAGTGCAGTCCCTATGCTCGTTCCGTGGAGTGTAGCAGATATTTGCAAGATCTCTTTGTGGCAGGATTGTATCAACCAACTGAAATTTCGAGCAGCTGTCTAAAATGGTTAATGTATATTGTTTCTAATTATTATTATCAACTTTAAGCAACACTAGGAAGCAGTTTCATGGTTTTGGGCAGCCTCAAGCCTCGCAACTTTATGAAAAGAGTGGGAGTAAGTTAGTTATTCTGTTATTGTTCTGAGTTATTCTGACGTCGTAAATGGCATGGTGACCTAGAAATACTCTCCCCGAAAAAACCGTCCCACGTTTGCGAGCAGGGAGCTCAGAAATTAGAGGGGTTTTGGTCTTAAGGACAGGGCTGTGAACTGCACCAAATAATCTTCAAAACGGCCATTTCAATTCAAACCCCATTTAAATTTGAAACACTCCCTTTAATGAGGCTAGATCTTGGCTCCTGTTGGTTCCCTCAGCCCAGGTCCAGACTGGTTCCTAGGTTCTTCCTGATGCCAAAACCAGGAACTAGGAACCGGTCCACAGGAAGAAATATTGGGAATCAGGCCTACATCTACTCGCGATGAGACGCATTAACTTGGTGACCTGAGCTGTAATCACAAAACGACTAAAAACTACGCCTATGAACCCCTTTGATGCTGTAATACAAGAATCATTCGCGTCAATCAGGAGTGGGAATACAAAGAACACGTCCACCTCTCCCGTGGACACACCAAGTAAGGCAGTGTGCTACATGACGTGCATCATTACTGCACGGCAGGCGGCGAGCTCGAAGGGAAGAGAGGCGATGCGAGCCTGGAAGCAAGCTGATGTACGGCCACCCGGCAGGAGGATCTGGCCAGTGAGCATTGGTTACATGCTGATACATTTTTGGACGGTTAGAATTCGAAATAAGTGCTTTTGTCAAAAAGGTTTCGAACGCAACACACTCTTCCACGATACGATGGTCGGGATCACGGATGGTGCACGCCTTGCGCAGCTTGAATTTCGACGACCAGCATATATGCTTGCTGTGAGGTCAAATATCGCAGATTTCTATCACGCAAAATGTAACAATTTTGCACGCATCTTTGTAAGTGACAAAACATTTGTCACCCCGTTTCCATCCGAGGCATATATAGAGGAATGCCCTCTGCCGTGCCATCTGGTTTCCGCCATCCTCCAAGCAACAGTCCACCAAACACAATGGATGCTCCATAAGCAGCCGCGCTCCAGGGGCGCATTTGGCGTGTCCACCAATCACATCGACGATAAAGACACGCGTGTTTCTTCTGCGCGCTACCCCCGGCTGCCGTTGCTGTCATCACTACCACGGCGGTGCTGCCATCCATTCAGCGCGGACGAACAGCGCTAAGCGCATACACAACCGAAATCAAAATACGAATAATATGGCGAGGGCATATTGGCTGCTATTGCGTAAAAACAACTTCTGCAGCATGGTTGGGCACAAAAAATAATCCATATGATATGACTTTTCGTCTTCGTACGTGAGTCTGTCCACAATTGGTGATTTCGACTTTGATCTATTCTCACTTGATATCAGTCCTAATGTGCAAGCATTTTTCACTAACATGTGTTCAAATGGCTTCTTTCCTACAATATCCAGGACAACTCGATCTGGCTATCCATCATGTACTCCTCTAGATAACATATTTTGCGTTGTCTTATCAAAAGTGATGCATACAGGCATTCTTCTTCATGATTTGTCTGATCGTTTCCCTATTTTTTCAATGAACTATGCCTACACTGGCTATCCATCATGTACTCCTCTAGATAACATATTTTGCGTTGTCTTATCAAAAGTGATGCATACAGGCATTCTTCTTCATGACTTGTCTGATCGTTTCCCTATTTTCTCAATGAACTATGCCTACACTGGCTATCCATCATGTACTCCTCTAGATAACATATTTTGCGATGTCTTATCAAAAGTGATGCATACAGACATTCTCATTCATGATTTGTCTGATCATTTCCCTATTTTTTCTTCAATGAACTATGCCTCACACACACACACACACACACACACACACACACACACACACACACGCACGCACACACGCACACAGACACACACACTCACACACACACACACGCACGCACACACACACACACACACACACACACACACACACACACACACACACACACACACACACACACACACACACACACACACACACACACACACACACACACACACACACACACACACACACACACACCCTAATGCTAAAACACCTATTTTCAAATTTGATTACAGGAGGCTGGAGGAATTTAAACAATTCCTTGTTGATCATCTTGTTGATATTGAAAATGAGCCAGAACATGATGCTATTGCAAATCAAATTGTGTATGTTTACAATGCTACATCTCTTAGACTAGCCAAAAATAAATACTACAGTGATGCATTCACTAAACATTCCGGCAGCTCCAAGGAAACATTGCAAATATTACACACTCTCATAAATTCAAAACAAAAGAAGGATGCAGATCCAACCAGGATTCCTGAGGCTAATGGTAAGTTATCACAGACGATCGGATATCGCAGAATCATTTAACCGCTTCTTCACTAAGATTGGACAACAATTAAAAGACAAGATTCCTAAATCATCATTCGACCCCCTCTAGTTCATCACTAATGTAGAAAATGAAATGGATCTGCCCCCCACTAATGAACAGGGATTAATTCTTGTCATCAATGGGCTAAACCACGTCGGAGCTGGAGTCGACAATATGAATTCAAAAATATTCAAGTTATCTTACAGGGTAATACTCAAGGCAATTCTCCATCTTTTCAACCGCTGTTTGTCCTCAGGGATATTTCCAGGCATTTTAAAAAAACGTGATTAAACCTACCTTTAAAGGTGGGAACTCTCAATTTGTAAATAATTACAGACCTATCATTATTTTGCCGTTTATGTCCCAAATTCTCGAAAAACTTATATATAACAGGCTCGTCCTTCATCTAAACCAAAACCACTTACTTCACCAAAATCAGTTCGGATTTCAGAAGAACAAAAGTACTTACATGCCAATTCT
>NW_023596921.1:27501451-27516451 GCF_011947565.3 Pollicipes pollicipes
CCAGTTTTGTTATACGAGTCCTTCAGCTCCAGTGATATTTAAGCGCACGCAACAGCTTGGTCTTGCTGATCAGTCGGAAATCATTCGGGAGGAGGCCTGAACTCAGGACTGTCACTCCCCTTGAGCTGGCGTAAAAGTGTGGCCCGGTGCAGGTGCAGTCCAGGCTCGTCTGACACAGTGACACAATGGCTCCTGTTCGTACCTTACCGGAATATAACCTTGCGTCACCTCGGCACAAGCCCATCACGAAGAGGTTGTCTCCGCTGCTGGGTACTCAGCAGTTGTGCTGCTTCACTCTAGCACTTCATGCAGCTCTGCGCAGGTCAATGCCGATCAGGAAATCAACTAACGGACAACTTCACCGGAGCTGCATGTCGTGCACGTGATTTCCCAGTTCCTTTCCACTTGTCCACTGGATTACTGCCAGTTTCTAAAGACGGCTGGCAGGGCACGGGCGTGCATAGGGGCGCGGGAACCGTGGGCGAGGGAAGGAATATTGGGGGTGATTTCCCCGACCTCCTAGAAATGTTGGAACGAGCCCTATGGGCTTTGACTGGAAAGAAATAGCTTAGAGTGGCTATCATCGCTCCGCCCAACAGTTCAGGAGACCTTCCTGTGACATGAACCATGCAGCTTGTGCAGCAGGCTCTTGCTCAGCAGGCTCGTCCTGCCCTCTGACGTCAGAGGGCAGGACGAATAGTGCCGAGCATTGCGGCACGTTAAACTTTCGCCACTAAATTCTGCCGTTGCCTGGAATTGCGCGATCGGATAGTGGGCATCAGGGCTCACACAACAAGCACTGCTTAGGGTGAGCGCTGATTCCAGAAATCCATCCAGGGAGTTAGAATCGTTTTTGAACTAGGGTGGGAGTGAAAAATTCCATCGCAAAAAGACCGTGCGGGAGTGAAAAAATCAATTCACAAAAGACGGAACTTATGAGCGCGTGACTAATGCTTCAGTAAACAAAGACATTTATTTCAAGCTGGCACGGACATAATATCAGAAACCTGACAAAACCATTTCGTTTTTTAACACATTAGGCCATTAAAGTGGAACAGAATACATTAACACGCGCTCGGGTGGGGGGCAAATTGACCCCCCCCCCCTCCAAGGGCTTTTCCCACATGGTTTTTGAACGGCGCGGCGTAGCCGCGCCACATTTTGCATAGTTGCAGAAAATTGCATAGCGCATCGTTTGACATACAACTTTTAGATGTACCGTGTAAGGTCACTGGCCTATGACAGATCAATCAGCCCACGGTTTCAGCGAAGGCAATTTCTAGGGAATCGTTCAATCTGATACAGCAACGGAGTGTTTGACGAAGACATACATATCTGAGATGCTTTCTTAGGCACCGCAAATATTGAATGAGCAAATTATGTTGACCTAAGGTCAGGTATGATGGTCAGACCAAGGTCAAAACCAGCCTGATTTATTAAGAGTTGCTGTATGAGATAATTTCTGGTGCTCATTTCGAATTTATTGACAGCAGGAACCGCATTATACATTTTCAATTGACTTCTTAGAGGTCAGAACAGGCCACTGACCTAAGACGACCCGGGTCAAACCTTTTGTTTTAGGAACATACTGCCTAGCGTAATCTTTGTCGCTTATTCAAATGAAAACGCAGAACAGTCTTGTATCACTTTGGTCACCGTGACCTTCAAAGGGTCAAACAAGGTCAATGACCTCAAATGGGCTTGTGATCTTTTGCTTAGAGACATTTGCCTAGGTTCTGGGGGCGCTTTGGAGACCAACCTGGAGTTCACCTTGTTTGACCTTATTCGATCTGAAGGTCATGACCTAGGAGGCTGAAACCTTAACCCAAGTGAGTTCACGTATAGGTCCAGACACCCTATAAATATGATGTCTCTAGCTTTCTAGGTTCCCGAGATCTCAGAGGGGGGGGGGTTCAAATTGACCCCCCCACACCCGAGCGAAGGGTACCTAGCCGGCCAACCGGGCGCGTGTTAAAGCATAGTAATTTCATGACGGTACTATGAGTATAACAAATTACTAGCACCAATAATTTGATGCTGCACTTTTCAATTCCTTTCCACAGCACTTGTAAAACAAAACAAAGCAAAGGAATTCAATAATAGTATAACAACAGAAAATTCAACAAGCATAAAACACTCAAACAAAAAAACATTGGACTCCTACACATCAGCTCATCACCAAGTCAGACACAACAGACATACTTCTGGCTTCTGCTAAGGTGGGGTCAGGGAAAACAAACATTTTGTCACTGTTTCTTACAAAATGCCGAGGCTTATTTCCATGAAAGTAGCCTATGCCTAACCTAAAGAGGCCTTACATCATCTCATCCCGTATAACCTGTTTGTATCACAGCAGCAGTTGTGAGTTACTGATTCTTGCACAATTCCTATTGCCACTTGCCATGCACTTGACCAACTTAACCTAAATTAGAGTAGCCCATATGGTGAACATCATCTCCTATCTGTTGACAGCAGCACTTGTGATAAAAACATGATATTTAAAGCTAGTTTTGGGCTGGTTTCAACTTGCATTTTTATTCAGTTCATTTGTGCATGCTTGTTGACATCAGACAAAGTTTACAACACACAAATCAAAACACTTTAGATCACTTTGAACAACTTATTTTGATCGCCATGGTTACCCCATGTCAAGGGCAACAATGGGTATGCTCCACAAAACAATCTCTCTTCTCCAAAAATAACATAACTTTTAGATGACCACGTCAGTATTGCTGCTTGCCTTTACAACTGCAGCAAATGCATCCATTTGGGCTTGTCTATTCATATTTAATGACAAAGTTTGAGATGTTGGCTTCACCTCTTAAATGGGGTGGTCTATTTGTTACATATCAATATTTAACTCATGTTATAATTGCCATGCAGCTTAGAGTATCCCGTGTTAAAAATATAGTGCATATATATACAATACAGTAATCTGCCAGTCAGCAAACCATGACAACTATAGAAAACATCCGGTTAAAGCAGCCATGAGGGACCACTTCAAGAAATTTGGGGCAAATAACCAAGAATATGGAAAAAATAAGCCCATCGCATGGCTTGTGGCATCATAATTTGTCTAATGGCAAAACTCGAAGTATTAAAGCAGAAAATGGCTAACTCTGGTTACGAATCATGTGTTGAAAGCAGGTAAGGTAAGCAATTATTTGGTCCACAGTAGACTTACCGGCTTCTTCCTGCTCCCCAAAAACCACAGTTCAGTACCTTTTGCATGGTCTGCTGGGAGACAGAGTCGTCCGAGTCACCCCCCCAAATATAAATATCAATCGTGCCCACCAACCTTCGAGATTAAACTGCGAAACAAGTGAGAGATGCGCATTATAAGCATCTCCGCAGGCAGAATTCCGCCATCAAACACTTCTGTATTAGCTGCGTCAGGTCTGTCCCAAGGCTCTGTATGGCAGCATATTATAATGCTGCCACACAGAGGCAAGGCTATGTTAAGCCTTGCTAGGTAGCCTGGTAAGTCAGACACTCCAGAGGCTTGGATTTATCCTTATTGAGCACCGCCATGAACCAAAAAACAGTTAACCGAAGGTTTAAGAGGGCAAAAATGGCGATAAAAATAAGTTCCGTGCTTCAAGTTGTCCCCTTCATTCCCTGTGAATTGTTCACGCTTGGGTGCATATCAAACATGTTTGGGCGACTGGCGAATTTATCCAATTTATGTATGAAATACGTACAAGCTTGCAGTTGGAGTATCTTGCAGGGAAATTGGTCAACATTTTAAGCAGCAGATGGTACATCTAAAGGCAATCGAAAAGGAAGGAAGAATATAGTGGTATCACACTGGTATGATATCAAGAAAAAACAAAAGTAGCTAAATAAATATAAAGACTGGTGCTTTTCTCGCAAAATGTTGTAATCAGCTGATTTGACTTAAAATATGTTAATATAAGTCCTCAAATGGTGATATTCATCTTGTAAGCATAATTTAAAAGACATTTCTTAAACTTTTCACTCATGCATTTCGGGAGTGATGCATTTGGTGGTCAAGTTTCCTCGGGAAAAAGGAAGTACGTGGAGTAAAATTCTATAACAGGCCGTGCTGGTGTTTGCACCAGGCTCTGCTTCCGTGGTGTGGCGGTGAGACAAAAAAGAAAAGAAAAAAGGGATGCGTGAAAACCTTGCATTTGGCGCACAGCTGCAGATTGTGATGCATTTTGCAAACAAACCAAACTTAATGCGTGCAAGCGGCTGGGGTCGCTGGGGCTCTTGGGCTTGGAGGCACCTGGCGCTCTTGCTCTGTGCATACATAGACATGATTCAGATGTAGGCGAGGCAGGACATAGCCATAGGTGTCCAGGTTCTGCGGAGCCTCGTTTATGCGTGGTGGTTTCGAGTGAGCTCGGCTTTGGATGACATCTGAAAACCCCAGAAAGGGAAATAGGGGTTTGGCATGTGAGATTAGACAAGGTCAGGCAGGAGTGAAAAATTCACATAAGATGTGGGGAAAAAGAGTGAAAAATTCCTCCTCATAGGGTGTTGCTTCACACCCAAAGTCGGCAATTCTAGGACACTGAATCCATCCATTCGAAGGGTTTGGATCAAATTTATAAAACAAAACTGTCACTTTCTATTGAGCGCCGCTGACGAAGCTCGTCAAACTGTGTACTGTAGCATTCTCTGCTTTTTCTACTCTCCGCATGTTTGAATCGCACAATTCATGTGCCCTGTTGATCTTGGTTCTACTTTTGGGCTATTCTTGAGTGATTTGGCGTTGTTCATTGATGTTTCAAGTTCTTAAGACTGCGACAAGCTGCGGCCACAGCAAAGTTCTGCCACGACGTGTTATTGGAGAATTAACGCGTGCTCGGGTGCCGGATTCAGTTGACCTCCCTAAGGTTTTTAAAAAATCCTCACGTCCCTGAGATAGTTTCTTAGATAACAAGTCAATTGAATTTAGAAGATCTACTTATCTTACTTTATTTGGTCGGTTATGAGGGTCAGACTGAGGTTAAAGTTAACCTGTTTTTTTTTACTCGAGCTTGCTGTACGATATAGATTCTGGTGCTCATTTCGAATGCACTAATAGCAGGGACCGCAAGTCACATTTGTAAGGATTTCTTAAAAATGTTTCTTCAATGTTTCACATATGAAGACATTGACGCAAGCATTAGTCGTGATAAAATACAAGCATTGTATGCTTATTGGTTTGCTTCTCAATGAAACACTGCTATGAACAGCATAATATCTCTGTTTAATAGATACGCTCCTCAATACGTCATTGTTTGATTATGCCATCGTACCATGCACAATAGTGGCTGAGAGCCAATAGCCGTAGACGCCAATTGATCGCCGCATGGCTAATGGGATGGCAGAGCTTGAAAGACATCATTATGACCTCATGGGTGCCTGAATGACGTAGAAATAGTTCCTTAAAGATAATCTGTGCATCTTCGCGGGCGTGTAGCTCGGAAACTAAAAGTGTTTTAGTCATGTAGAGGACAGGGCTGGAACTGCACCGAATGATCTTCAAGATTGCCATTTCAGTTCAAAACCCCATACAACGTGGAAAACTCCATTCAACTGTCGGAGGAGGTAGCTAACTTAAAATGACCCAGGTAAACATTTTGTTTGCCGAAGTATACCGCACACATAATCCTTGAAGCTTATTCAAGCGCAGGAATCTCTTGATGTCAAATGCCAAACAAGGTCATCACGGCAGTTGCATAAGGGGACCTGGAACACTTAGGACACCAATCTTTAGTTTGACCTTGTCTTGCCTTATTTGGCCCAAAAGTCAGAACCTAAGAACCTCATATTTTGACACAACCGAGTTCACATGCAGGCCAAACCACCTTGAAATTTGGTGCCTCTGGCTTTCTAAGCTTTTTGAAATTTTGCTGTGTCAACTTGACCCCTCCCCACCCGAGTAAAGGGCATTCAACCGGCGACCCAGGCGCGTGTTAGACCAAACCGGTCGAAAATCAGCACCAAAAAACGTGACGCATTTACCACCTGCTACGCTTGGGAACAGCCCTTGAAATGTGTCGACCCCCACTTCACCGTTAATATTCAATAAAACGGTTACGAAGACATGAAGATTGGAACCACCCGACTAAACCTTTAAGCGGTAATAGTCGGACTATGATTAGCAAAACAACGCGCTTCGAACACGTCCACCGTGAGTGCTGCATTGCAGTCTGAAGTCCGCCTTGCAGCTTCCTGCCGGGGTTTACCTTGGCAGCCTATAATAGTAGCGCACGCCACCCTAGATGATTAGTTCTTGAACCACACGCGTCCGACGGCGTCCAAAACCATATAACTTCGACCACGCGTCGGTTGCTGAAACCCAGTTTTGTCCACCAAGGCCCGACAAAATCTTTATGATCCCGGCGACAACATCTCATATCAAGCTAGAGTGAGGAAACGTGTCTGAAAACTTCCTATACAGCTGGGTGAGATTCCTGTTCCTAAAATTTTACAGAAAGGTGCGTCAGTCCGGGTAAAAATGTGTGTTTAGTGTGTTTTAGGGACAGGTTTAGCCATTCGTTTTCCGACCAGCGCTCCTAATCTCTTCCGCTTAACTACATTCCTGCGGTGGACGCGTGACACACGACCGAGTCACCATCAATCACTTCGCCGTCCAGCCCACATCAAAAGTGGAAAGCGTCCGAGTCAAGAGACAGGTGGTTCAAAATCATCTTAAGGTGATCGGCAGCTTACACCTACTCCAAGTGGCGACAGCGAAATTTTCAAGGATGTCGACCGCGTCGAATCCAAATTGAAAACTGAACCGGGTTCTCGCACTGCGTATTCCACACAAATATGATGCCGAATGGAAGACATTGAGATTTACAGAGCTAGAATCTCGAATCTACGGAGCGTTATGTTTTTAGCACACAAATCTAAAACTTGTATTCTTAGAGAAAAAATCATCATATGGATATATTGCTCAATATGTCAAAACACTAGAACGTATATCATCGAGAGAAAAGAGACAAAAGAACATCAGGCAAACTAATAGCATGTTCCTCCCAGCCTGGAGAAGTTAAGGGTCTCAGAAGTATTCAGTAGAGTAAGTCGAAACGAAGTAATAAATATAATCGAACAACCCATGTTACCTGAGAAGTCAAGCCTTCTCGAGAATCGAGAAGTGAAACAAATTGCGTAAAACCTTTTGAATCTGTGCTGACAATCTTAGGGGGAAGAGCGCCGCCGGGCCAGGACTGCGGTTTCTATCAAACCACGCGGCGTTGGCCGCTGCAGATAACACCAGATGGCTTGGCTGGCACCGGGCACGCTAGAACGACCGCTGTGAAATAACCCCTCCGAAAGTCTTTCAGAATCAATTAATATCGTGCAAAAATTAGACTGGGATGTACGTTTCAGCTGCATCATTTTCAGGTTGGTTGTTCTCTAAACAGCATTAAGGTCACAGCAACACGGAAAATTTTGCCTCTACTTCTGCAGCTCCCCACCAGATTCCAGCACGATACCACGGTACTGTCAATATTAATTCGTCCTTATTTGGCAATATAAAATCGTGTAAGTGATGTATTCGATTACACTTTTCTCTAAACGTACCAAGTGATGTTTTAAAGCGTTCAAAGACGCTTCTTTCAGACGCGTGCCCGTTCTCGTCCGCCGTTAGTCGCCGCCTAGTATTAGCCGAAAAGGGAGGCCGACGCCGTGCTGCCCGCGGAGACTGCTGGTTGTTTGTTCATTGGTGTTTTCGGGCGCGTCGACTTCAATGGTCATTTTGCGCCCATAACGATGCTTTTGCTTAATTATTATGGTGTGAAAATGACTTAAAAATCAATATCTTTAAAAACGAAAAAAACTGCTTGGAATCAAGAAAGGAAGAACTGTCCCCGAGCACATCGCTAATCGTCAGGGGCGAAGCCTGCGGACCAAAGTGACGTCGTCGTTCTCCGATGAGGCACGGACATGATACAATGACATGGTGGACAGTGAGAACAACACCACACCGCTGGCATAGAGGTCTGTCGGCTCCGTGCAACAGATGGCCGTGTGTGACATACGTATGCCCAATACGCAACCTGCATAAAGCCACTTCTTCCCACCGCACACTGCGAGAGCATGACGACCACAAGCCATGCTCGGTTTTTATCGCCCTGAGCTTATTGCCACCCACCTGGGCCCAACAACGCTGCAATTTGCTTCTCAGGAAGGTCTTGACTGCCGGGTAGAAATCTCTAGCAGGGATGGGCAAAAACCGGGATATATGGTGCCACCGCTGCTCGCTTAGCAGCGGCATCAATCAACTCGTTCCTCACGATACCGACGTGACCGAGGATCCAGCACTGGGCGACTTTATTTCCAACCCGATTCAACTGTGTCAAGCGTGATAAAATGTCCTGTACAAGTGGACATGATGGATAAAAAGACTTCAGTGCAGAGAGATTGCTCAGTGAATCACTAAAAACGGCGTGGGACGATTCTCCACCCACTTCTATGAAACATATTGCCTTGGTGATGGCAGTTAATTCCGCTGTGAAAACTGGCGAGTGGGCCGGTAACAAAAACGATCGAGTGACAGAACCGAACGACGCTGACGGAACCCGCGGAGACTGCAACACCAAGCGTCGGGTTTTGCTTCTAAGGCTTGCAAGCGCGCATGTTCCTAGCTATCTGATTTAATTTTAGCACTTATCTACCCTGTAGGTAAGTTAAACATTTCCCGACTTCTGGGTTGACAATGTCAATACACAATTTCGCTACCGTTTCGACCCACAGTCTACGCTCACGGAGTCTTCAATGCCTATCGCCGTAGAGAACAGAAAATCCGGCGAAACCCCTGAGTGCTATCAATAAACAAAGAAACCACTGATGGTTTGGAAGATAAAGATCTAAAAATACTGAAAAGCTGTATTCTTTGTAGTTACTTAACACCTGGTTCATTCAGCTGCTTGACTTAAAACTACAGAGCTGCATCTTGCAGTAGTTTCCGGCTACAGTTTATGTTGAAGTCGGCAAAAGTATAATAAAACGAAGAGGAAAATATCTGACTATTTTCGGGGGGGGGACGGGCTTTGTTAACTGTGTCCCCAACCTCCGCTGTCTATCCGCTACCAAGACTAGCTGAAAAAGGTGCAGTAACCTGGGTGCTATTTCTTGTTAAACCCTGACGTGGACACCACAACCTTATCGCTTTGTGCAGAAGTGCGCAGGGATTCTAGTTGTGATATTACATCAGCGGCACTTAATGCGAAAGAACCTCAAGCGTCAAACAATGCAACCACCCGTGCTGCTGAATGTGCTCTACTGCTTCTCTGTTGTAATCGCAGGTAGCGTCAAGCAAAGCAATCACCCGTGCTACTGAATGTGCTCCACTGCTTCTCTGTTGTAATCGCAGGTAGCGTTAAGCAATGCAATCACCCGTGCTGCTGAATGTGCTCCACTGCTTCTCTGTTGTAATCGCAGGTTTGAAAATCCTTGTGCGACCAGAGTGATAACGGAATTTTGAATGCATGATCATCGACGGTGCCGACCAGAGGCGGATAAGCTGGCTGTGCGTGGGCGAGCTCATTAAGCACCGAGTATGCATGCAACATTATAACCGCATGATCATAATCGCATAAACGCAAACAGCCTGCTCAAGTAGTAGCGCTGTCACAATCAAACTGGATTGCACGTCGCGTTGACAAGGCCGTTGTTTCGTTTGCTACACGTTCGAATTGAAGCAGGATCGGGAGGGTCGTTTTCCGTTCAGAGGCACAACAGCTTGGAGCAGTGCCCCCCAAGAAGTACAGCAGGCTCGCAGTGCGTTTTCACTGAAACGAACGGAGTAAAGCCATTTAAAACATAAAAGAGTTTGCTTAAGGCCTAGTTACGAAATGGTTGAGAACCATTAAATTAAATTATGCGTGGTGGAGCTCTTTTGTTTTAACTGAAATGCTGATATTATTTTGCCTTTTGCCGATTGAATTTTGAGTTGCCGAGAGCGTGCGTGTAAAATAATTGCAATAAACACGTATATTGTCGACAGTCCACTCTTCTAGATACATAGATACACAATTCACAACTTTCCAGAATACGTAATGACATATTATACGCATATTTCACACTTCATTCTGTAAAAGAGAGGTGCGACCGCATCCCTTCCCTTACACAAAAGTGGCGTGCTTCTAAAAAGCTGATGGAAGCTGCGAATTACATTTGTGATTGCTGTGGATGAATGCATTTTAGCTTTCAAACTGTGTCATAAATGTATGCCACAAAATACATACATGTGTGCATGATATCATAAATGATATATGTATATATATATATATATATATATATATATATATATATATATATATATATATATAAAGCGCCTGAAATACGGCAAGTTTGTCAAACCTGTCCCCTTTCTGCGGCTTCCACGACTCTGAACCCCAATCATTTTGAGGAATCGACACCCATGACGTCAAGTGTTCGAATTTTGGTACTCACCAGTAGTTTTTCTGATCGTGCCAATTTACATGCCAAGTTTGATCAAACCTAATTCAAATTCCGTGCATAGTCGCGGAGTCTATAGTGAATATCCGATTTGCACATTTTGTATGTGCCAAGACCATCAATTTCAAAAATTAAAGATGGGCTACAAAGGAAGAAGTGTACTGCTGTGCTGAAAGGTTACTGCACTAGAACTCGCTGATTAATTTATTTAAATTGGAAAATTAATTAAACTTGAATCGTTCATTACATTTTGTTGGAGCTGCACCGGCGCTCTTCAGAGTTATGACACATAATTGGTCCTGAAGTTTGATCCGGCTTGCTTTTTTTTAATGACAATCAAGGAAAGTCCACTGCCATCAATATCTTGCGTTTATTTCAATTTTTCGTTGCCCAATGTTAGCTTGTTCGGGTTATCCCACGAGTTAATCCCAGTCTGTAAACGGGGTGGGAAAGTGGCATGCAAGACCAAGCGCTGTTTTTTTCAAGTCAATTTCACTGCGTGGCGAGCACTAAGTTTTTAATGTGAGTGGCAGAGTGGGACAAGTATTCAAAAGATAATTACACTATTAGGCAACACTGCCATGTTTTCCAAAGAAACCGACTACTGCCAGCATGCGCGAAATCTCCGAAGGAATAAAAACCTCGCATCATTTCCCCCGGATTACCTGCCTTTCGCACGCATCCGGCCGAAGTAACACCGCCACGCGACGTCCACCCCAGCCAGGGACGACCCGTGCGGCCGCCGCAAGCGGTCACGTGACAGGTGCCCCGGGCGACGCCGCGGGCTGCTGAGCCGCGGTTTCACCGCCCGCATCACCGCACGCGCGGGTCCGCCGGGCGCGGCGCACCGCTATCGATACTGGCTCGCTATCGATCGCGGCCCGCGTCAGCTCGATAAGTGCCAGCGGCCGGGGACAGCCGGCGCTGAGAACTCCGAGCCGCCGGTGGCGGCTCCGGGTCAGCCTGCACCATGGCCGCGGTCACGGTCACCGGCGACGGCCGGCCGGTGAGCACAGGCCGCCAACGACTGGTGAGCACGGGCCGCCGGCCGGCCGGTGAGTACGGTTTGCTGACGGCCGGTGAGCACGGTCTGCCGACGACTGGTGAGCACGGGCCGCCAGCCGGTGAGCACGGTCTGCCAACGGCTGGCGAACACCGTCTGCCGACGACTGGTGAGCACGGGCCGCCGGCCGTTGAGCGCGGGCCGCCGGCCGGCCGGTGAGCACAGTCTGCCGACGGCCGGTGAGCACGGGCCGACGGCCGGTGAGCACGGTTTGCCGCCGGCCGACGACACGGTCTGCCGACGACTGGTGAGCACGGGCCGTCGACAGCCGGTGAGTACGCCGCCGCCAGCCGGCTTGACATCGTCGCGAGCCGACGGCACGTCTGTCGGCCCTTGGGCTATTAATACTGAGGCTGCGTCGATATAAGTCCACTAACTCAATACTGGCTGATTTTGTAAGTCACGTGCAACGCAATATGATCCGGAAGGTTGCCGAAAACGCCGCAACCGTAAACATTGGTGTTGGTGACATCATTCAATGGCCGTGGTAATTATAAGCAAAGCTGTGATAAACAGATCATAGCCGGGCATAGAAAACAGCTTCCATGTAAGTCATCACATTGTGGCGTGGTTGCTTCAGCATGCTAGTTCGACGGTACCATGGGCGTTCGCTGAGCCGCCCAGCGAACACCGTGTTTCGTTTAGTCCCACCCCACACGTCTAGCAGGGCATTTCTAACGAGCACATCTGTGCTCGGCGGACTCGCAGATTGGCGATTACACGGTGTCTGGCCGCCAACGGAGCTCTGACCGCAGGACGCGGAAGAAGCGTAACCAGGATTATATGTCTCATCCCCTGTTGTCAGCATGGGGTTAAATGTGACTAAAACATAACGTCACACACACACACACACACACACACACACACACACACACACACACACACACACACACACACACACACACACACACACACACGCACGCACGCACGCACGCACGCACGCACGCACGCACGCACGCACGCACGCACACACACACACACACACGCACACACACACACACGCACACACACACACACACACACACACACACACACACACACACACACACACACACACACACACACACACACACACACACACACACACACACACACACACACACACACACAACAAACCAAGACAGACCTTTCCAGCACTGAGTGCCGTGCGTTAGATTTCGGGCTGGAATCGGCATCGATGTGATCACCGCCGTCCTCAGAGAGGGCTGTAGCGCGTCATGAAGCGCTGTAAACACGCTATGCACACATCCGCCGGCTGACGCCCGGGACGCCGGGGTCCGCTGGCAAAGCACACAGCGTCCATCAGCCGGCAGGACAGCGGGTCGGCCCACCAGACCCGGGCGTCAACAGACCAGATGGGGTCCGCTCTATACACACGGCGGTTTTTACGGGTCCACGTGATGCTGCAACGGTACCTCATCAGTGAAAGTCCCAGGGGAGCGTTATCCACACGCTAAAAACCCGCCTGGTGGTGGTACTGATTTTTTTTTTTATCCGGGGCGGACTTTCGACTGCAGCGGTAAAGCTTAGAAGTGGGGAGGGGGTGTGGCAGGCCACGCAGCGGACAGCCGTTAACGGCCAGATGGAGAGAGAGGGGCTCGCCGCGACTGCGACACCGCGGTGTCACCGTGGTGGCAGAACCGGCCGGCTCTCCCCCGCTCTCTTCGGAGCGGCGCCGGAAGCCGTTCCGCCGGCGGCCTCTCATCGGCGCCGATTTAGCCGTCACAGCATGCGCCGGCTAACTGGGGCCGGCCGAGCCGACGGCAGGCCGCGAGGAATGCCAGCCGGCGCCGCCGCTGCCGCCGCCGCCGCCGCCGCCGCCACCACCAATTGGACCGCCGCCGGCACCCTCGCAAGTGCCAAAAATGCGACGCCGGAGAGACGTAATTGCAGCGGTCGGCTTGGTCGCAGTGATGGCCGTTACTGACCATCACCTGACGCGCTGAGTCGCACCTCAAGGACCAGATTTGTGGAGCCGAAAGTGGCTTATGTGGGGGCGGTGGTGAGCCACGAACATACGTGAGGGTCGTCTGAGCCAATGAGATGGACGTGACTATCATTGCACGCAACGTGTCTGATGCACCGCCAAAAACATAACCTATGCTCCAGACAGGCAATGTCATCACCGATGTCTCCAAGAGCCGCCTGACAGATAGAGCACATTTGTCCTGTCAGGTTTTGGAGCACGGATGAGATGCACGCACAAAAACAACACGAAGATCAAAAAACATAATCGTCGAACGAATAAGCAGATGACACGCAGAGAATTAGAACATGCCATGCAGGTCTTGCTGTTGACGTGTCGCCATGATGGCCGTAGTCTGTATCTACTAACAATAGACCAGGCGGGGAATTACAATGCTAGCAGTCTCGTTCACTACCGATGCAAACTTCCCGCATCACACAGAAGTGCCGCCCTCGAGATTCACACTCACGTCCCTGCTTCCCGCCCGCACCACAACCAGAGTTATGGAGTGCTGCCCTCGAGATTCACACCCGCGTCCCTGCTTCCCGTCTGCACCACAATCATAGTTATGGGGTGCTGCCCTCGAGATTCACGCTCGCGTCCCTGCTTCCCGCCTGCACCACAACCATAGTCATGGAGTGCTGCCCTCGAGATTCACGCTCGCGTCCCTGCTTTCCGCCTGCACCACAACCATAGTTGTGGGGACCATCACTAAAGCGTGATGACGTCACGGGAGTGCATCGTCACGTCGGCTCGCGCGCGTCAGCACCTCGACCGCCAGCAAACAGGCTCGACACGCCCAAGTGATTGACAGCCCCGATACTGCCGCCGTAACTAGCGCTGAGCGGACCGAGGACGTCGGCAGCGCCAGCAAAAACACGCGCCGTCAGGGCATGATGGAAACTGGTGCTTGACCTTTAAAGGCTCGAGTTCAAAACGTGCAGCAGGAAGGAGGAAGGAGCCACCCGCGTTGAAGAAAATGTTTTACGGTCGCAAAGTGGAGCAATTCCTTGGCAGCAACGCATAACTCAGTCATTTTAATAGAGGCTCGAGTCAGTGGGGACAATCAGGCAGCTTTAGACCGTTTGCGGCCATGCATAACATATCTGCATATGCAATTTATTTATTGCATATGCAGATACTCATTTATTTATGTAATAAATAAAACATATGCAACGTGCAATGTAAACCGATCTTTAAACACTCGTGAAGTCGCCGCTTCCATCACGTTCCAGCAGGGCTGAAGGTGCTGTTCACACCGTGGCTGAGGGTGCTGTGCACACTGTGGCACGTCCGCCATAACACAAATACGCTTACTTTGACAGAGTAGTCGTTTTAATCGCGATTTTACTGTGAGCATTGCTTTAATGTACTACGACCTGAATGTAGGAGCCCTCGAAATGGGCATTCCGGCCCCTGCTGCATAACAAGGGGTTGAAAATTTTAAATAAGCGCTATTTAAGCACAACTTTGCGGGAAATCCTACAACGTTCCGTGAAATATTCTGCCGCAGGCATTCACATGACATCTGGTACGTCGGCAC
>NW_023596921.1:27521451-27603951 GCF_011947565.3 Pollicipes pollicipes
CTTCCAATAACTCTTGTTTGTGAATACCTGAGCTGTAGCTTCAGAGCTAAACGGAGGTCGTTGGAGCGACACATGTCAAGGATTTATCCGGGCTTTCTGCTATTGAGAGGAACAGCGGCTTTGAGGTAAGAGGCCGAGCATCGCTGGTGCAGGCCTCTCACATTGCCTGTTGCACCTCAGAGTTGGCGCACTGAACAGTCGACAGGCCATTAATAAAGCGTTTTTAGTCATTACATTGCATATCAAGCTAGCTGACGGTGCTAGAGGTGTTCAAAAACGTCACTTGCATCTGTTGATATCAATATTGTATGGGTTTTGCTGTAAATAATTGGGATCATGTAAGAAAGCACGAGTTCTGTACCGGTAACGATTATGCCCAGATACTGGAGCTTGCCAACGCTTTCAGCTGATTGTACGATGGCGTCACGAAAACAAAAGTAATATTGTTTCAGGTGCTTGTAGAACCATGTTATCGGTAAACGTAGGGCCACAGGGAGGCAGATTTGCAAAATGCGTGGGGGTGACGGATGGAAGGGGAAGAGGGAGGGTGCAGGAAGGACAAATGACTGAGCCGGCCTCAGAAATGCATTTAAAACCGTTTTCGCCCGAGAATTTGACACAAGTTTTCGCAGCTGGCAGCAGGGATGTAGCTCCTCATAATCAGTTTTTGGAGGCTGAACCCCCAAATTATGATACATGAAAAATAATGGACATAAATGAGAGTTAAAATATGCAACTATATCCCTGGTTAGGAGGCACAATCCCGCCCCCGCCCCCCCCCTCCACTGAATAGGGAAGTACACGCCTTTAGGCTGGTTATGTTAAGTATGCCTTTTCTCATAATTTTGCTAGGTTAGTCTCAACCTTTTTCAGTGCTTGATGGCCAGCAAATGAAAATTAAGTGCAAATGAACTCCTGAAACGAAGACGTTTGACGTTTGTTCCACATTGCATGCAGCTTATCTTTGCTTTTTATGGTTTATTGCACTTAGATATATATTGCAACAGGTTGGGAAAAATTTGATCCCAGGTCACAATTCAGACGGCTTCAAATTTTGTCAGTGACAGAAAAGGCACTTTTGTCACTCCTGATGAAGGCCTTTCAGGACAAACAAAGGTCCATACACGAGTAAAACTACGGCTCTCATTTTGAAGAGTGCCAGATAGTCAAATTTATCGGTAGCACTGAACAAAATCTAAATAAACGGAGCATTGCGAGTGGTTCTGTCACGAGGCGTGGTCTTTTGCTTGCAAGGTGATAAGTAGTGGCAGGTGCGAATTACGTGAATTGAATGACTACTGCAAGCTTACGGCGCCACTCACAGTCCCTTTGAGATGACTTTGAGAGCTACTGACGAGGACGAGAGAAGCAGCATGAGGACGTGAGAGGACGGGCGACAGAAACAAGTCAAATTTGCACTGTCATCAACCAAAGCGACGATAAATGCCTTCGTAGCTGAACTGTCTGATCATTCTCTTTTCAGTCGGATTAGAACTGATTGTGAGGTGCAAAGGACAGCAATGTGATGCAACATGCACGTTTTGTCACTGTTGTGTCCTAGCCTGCAGTTTGGATGTGAGTGCTCCGCCCCTACCCGCCTCCAATCAGCATCACTAGAATGTACGGCTCAAGTCAGTCTCGCGATTCGCACGGGTGAACGGGACCACTAACCCGTCAGGTGGACCTGAACGGAAAAGCTCACACTTAAATCCAAGCTCGTCAAGCAAGTGGTTGTCCCGTCTCGCTTGAAGGGAACAACTTTGGCAGTAGACAACCCGTGGGCCGAGTTTCAACAGGAACATTGTGAATGATCACCTCTACTCCGAACATTGCTGGCGGTCGTTTGCGTTTTGAAGGGTTCGAGTTCGATAATTTCTCTCCTCTTTTTGCTAGTAATGTTAAAATGTCCAAAATTGTCACTCATGGCGCTTCTATGTGCATGGTGGTTAGTTCCTGGATGCAAACAGCGTGTACGCTAATAAGTGTTCAAGGATGGGAAGTGCACACAAGTGCCCGACATCTGTGCCCTTACTTTTCGCGAAACATAACGTCTATTTTCATCACTTATCGGTAAACGTGACGCTTGACGTGGAATTGATGATGCTAGCCTAGTGGCCCATCCCCATCCCCTCCACGAACTGCTATGTCCCTTCTGGCCAGGCAACGAACTTACAGCCATGAGAAAAGAGGGCTCCCGGTTTTAGATTAAGAAGTTATGATGCCTGGAAAAACTAACCTTCATTATGGCAGGAGGTCCTGGTTGAGAGGATCGTAGTGTCATGGTCACGGGTGAGCGAGGCTGGGCAATATTGGATGATTACAAGCCTAAGGTGTATCAAAGACAGACTATGTTATGTGGTATATATATATATATATATATATATATATATATTTGACTTGTTGATTTGGCATATGTTGTCGGCTTTCAGACCTCGAAATTTTTAAATCGCATGTTGTCCTTGGGATTGTGGACTTGTGACCACGAGCACAGCTATAAACGTTGAATGGCCGCATAACATGTTCGAATATCTGCTCGATACCTTCATTTAACCAGTGCTGCCTGATACAGCAAAGGTCGGTTATTTCCGCCGTGGCTACCTGTAATGGTTCATATGAATTTCAACAATACAAATAATGCAGACTTTTCTGCCCGCTCAACACACCACAGTTTCTTGGTGTGGCTGCAGGGCACCATGGGCACGGAGCACTTCCGCCAGGTCACGGGTCAAGGACGGGCGGTGTGCCTGTGTGACGAGAAGCCCCCACGCACTCGTTGGTGTGACTGACGAGCTGTCCCCGGGTAGTGCAGGAGCCCAGCCGCATCCCACACCGAAGGCCTTCCAAGAATCCTGCCACCGTTCTGGCACGGCGAAGCGATCTATCTATCCGCCCGTTGCAACGGAGCTAATAGACTTTTCTCAGACTTTTTCCGTTTTGTCTAGCGAGAATAATTAGCTAGAACACACTACAACCATATTCGCTGGCAATATCCACCTAATGATGAACTGAACGTTCTTCTGCTGAGTGAACGACCAGCAATATACCACCCGGAGGTATTGGTTAATGGGAGTGTTCCACATTTGTACGGGTTTTGAACTAAAATACCCATCTTGAAAATAATTCGCTGTGGTTCACAGCCTTACCCTTCTTAAGATCTAAACCCCTACCTTTTCTGAGTTATACGCCCGCGAAGATGTTCGAACCTTTTCGGGGAGACTATTTCAAGGTCACCCAGGCATCCATGGCTATATTACAACGTCGTTCGAATCCTGTCATTCCATTGACCATGAGGCAATCAAAGCCAACAAAAATATAATTGCCGGGTGGTTCATATGTGGCGTTCCTGAGCACGATTTCAAACATAACAGCCGTCAATTGGCTCCCAATCAGTGTCATGCTAGGTACGCTGAAATGATCAAACAGTGGCGAGGTGAGCAGCACGTTCACTGGACAGAGAGGTTGTGTTGTCCAGGGCAGACTTTTCACTTAAATTATGCCAATTGCCATAGGTGAACTTATTTCATCATATCTGATGTTTGCTTCAATATTTTCAAAGGTCGAACATTCCTTTTAAACGACGTTGCAATGCTAAGTAACGATTCTACTGACGGCGCTCAATATTGCGAGCGGTGCTCATCCTCAAAAGCGGCAAGGGTTCAGGGAGACTGAATAAAATATTAAGTTAAGAATAATATACGTTAATCCGGAAAATGCTCACAATCTTCGCAGACACCGTCACTAAACGGTGTCAAAAAAGATAAATCATCCAAGCTCTCAGCACTCCGTGTACAGTTCAGCATTAAAACACGTCACGCACGTCGAACACACGCGTTACACATACGTTTTAACGCGGAACTGTACGCGGGATGGCGGGAGCTCGGATTGTTTATCTTTTTGACACCTTTTATTAGCAATGTCTGCATGAAATGGGAGTGTTTTCTGGTTTCTCATGTCTTACCTTTCAAGTATAATATTTTGCTGAGCCGTTCTGAGCTCTTGTTGCTATTGAGGATGAGCACAGCTCGAAACATTGGGTAGCGTCATAATAATCGTCGTTTAACATAACAGAATTAAGTAATAACAGCAACAAACAGCAAATTAACAAACAGTGTCTTAAGGTATATTCAGCGTCTTTACTTCAACATATAAACGTTACAAGCATGGGTTAGCAAGATTTTTAGTATTTCTTGTATTTGCATTCGACGGCGTTTTCCATCGCCCACTTTATAAACTTCTGCAATGTCGTAGGCCGTTTGGAAGCGTGTGCGTATACTTACTCGCATACGGCATAATTATCGTTCGGACAGTCATCCTGGTCTGATGCATTAGTATGTACATTGGTATGACCTCGCTCCTGGGTCGCCCACCAGCTTTATTGCACTTTAAGTCGTGATGTGATAGGTAAGTGGATTGGATTAGAATATGCTTAGCTGGTTTCAACACATTGAACACCTTGCCAACCGGGCCTGATACGGAACAATGGGTAGCGTTGAACAGCAGCCTACTGTTCGGTGACCTACAGGGGTCAAAGCTTTCGATGTCTTGTGAAAAGCCGGGAGTCATCGACTTTATCTCGTACACCCTACTTCTGGAGAAATTTTAAAGATTATCAAAGGGCAAGACTTCCCTAGCTCTACGATCCCGTACTGAAGCCAATGAAAAACCATTCATTAGATTGAATGCATCATTTGGAGAGATGCTTGACGATGTGTTTAAATCCGCACGTTTCAAGACAGGTTTAAGGGTGTTCTTGTAATAAGCATAACTTTCTGGGCCTACTATTTATCGATATTTGACCCTTTTAGATCCCTGCAGATCAAACCGCATGACGCCGCATGAGATGCCTTCCAGGGACGGGCCGGAGCGCCACAGCCTATAGTTGCTACAAGTTTCGACCAGATTGAGCGGTTTGTCGATTTCTGCTGCTGTTAATTAACTGCTGTTAATTTGCACACATTACTCAAATAGGGCCGTAGTCTGCAAATTGATTTGGGGGCTGAAGAGTGAAAAATGGCCCGACCTGCCCCCAAAATATGCCGGCAAACAGCTTTTTCCCCGGATTTTGCCCACCTTCTTCCCACAGTTGGATGGCGGGGGGGGGGGGGGGGGGCTGAGGCCCAGTTTTGGTGCTGAAGCCTTCCCAACTGAATGGGAAACTACAACCCTGTACTCCACCAGGACCTCGGTAAGAGGTGGTTTAGTGCTGCGAGGACGCGAACAGAAGCTTTCCCGAGGCTCACCTGAGCAGTGGCAGCTAAAGCACCTTATGTAGTGTCTTTCTCATGATTTTCTTAATGCCTCTTGATGTCACATTCTTCTTTGTCTCAGGCAACAGCGTAAAATTACACATCTTTCAAACGTTTTCGTTCGTCATTTTGTTTTCGTTTTTCTTCGGTGCCTGTGCTCATGTTTGTCAGTGAAACATTTTCACGCATATCCATGGTCCCAAACAGGTCGATTTGTAATTTGTGCCGTGATAGGTTTCTATGCGTAGCAGTAGTGTTGAGCGTGTATTTTTATCCCCAGCTTATTTCGCAGTAAAATTTGACCATAGTTCATCGCGCAGTAATATTTTGTTCGTATTTCGACCAGAAGAATCGCGGGGAACTTTAAATGTACAGGCTATGTCGAGCGGAAATTCTGATCGTGGAATTTCCGTCAGCAGCAGTAATGTCTCGTGAAAGGTCTGTCCGTAAGAGTTTTGCTATCTGGGTGTAACATCGTATAAACGTTCTGCCCGCAAAAACTTTGCCGTGAGGTAGGTTGGTCTGCAGAACTTCTGTGGTGCTGAAGTTCTGGCTGTAGATGTCTGTATACAGCAGCAATGTGACGTGAAGGCTCTCTTCGCACCACTTACGACATTTAGGTGTGCTGTCGTGTAGAAGTTGTGTTGTGTGGGTGCGTTGGCTATAGCAGTTGTCACCGTGGGGGTCATGCCACGTAGGGTTAATGTTGCAGTAGCGTCGTCATGGACAGTTTTTGTGGAGGAAATGGTATTGTGACACCTTAACTTCGCATTAATTATCAGACATAGGTCCAGCCATGCTGCAACTTGACAGAAAAAGTAATGAAGATTGCAGGAAAATTTGTGCTGCGGAATCCAGAATTCCTGGCTTTATTGGTCCTTGTACAGATACAGACACATTTATCTTAATTAGGTCCCTCTATTCGATGGGTTATACGGGATGGTATATACGTCAATGCATGGCAGCATAGGTTAAACGTAAGAAATAAAGCAATCACAATTATCCACAAACAGTAAAAGGCAGAGATGAGACGGGAAAATAGGCAAAGGCGGGCCACATCACCTGAACCCCCGCTCCATGCACAGGGCGGGCCAGTCTTCTGTCTTACTTGCGATGACAAGCCTTTTGAAGGGTTTTTGACTCGCTAGAAAAAAAGACTACGGCGGGAGCATTATGTTTGTGCTTTGGGAAGCGGCATCTGGCCATACTTTGTAGCACGTGTGCTGCGGGCGGACACGTCAGGGCGCCGAGGCAGTCGCTCGCTCAACAGTTCAGACGTAGAGGGGTCAGTGATGAAATACCGCATGGTGACAACATCACAATCGGTGAGCAGTTCATCAAATTCAGATCTCCCTAGCTCGCGCCACAGCAGTGGGATCAATGGGAACTAGCTCCCACCGCAACAATGGGATCAATGGGAACTAGCTCCCACCGCAACAATGGGATCAATGGGAACTACCTCCCACCGCAACAATGGGATCAATGGGGACTAGCTCCCACCGCAACAATAGGATCAATGGGGACTAGCTCCCACCGCAACAATGGGATCACGTAGTCGCGCCGGTAAAGGCCAGTCATAATTTGGACGCCAAAGTTGATCGTCTGTCTTCTGAAAGCGCTGTCCGCGCTGACACACAATTTCCCGACACGGTAATACAGTACGCGCAATAGCACAGCTGAACAACACAGGCTTTATGTACATTCCACTCCAGGTGTGAGTCGATGACAGTATCCAGGACCTTGGCGGGCTGTGAGGGTAAACTTGCGTTTGATATCAAGGTACTGGCGTGCGATTTTAAGACGATAAGTTCAGTCTTTAAGCAAGTATCACACTTGTTTGTACTTTTCATTTACTATTACATCTGTCGCTTACGATTCGATTAATGCTACAAGTTTTCTCGGAGTTCTTCTAAATAGCCCATAATTTTGATTTGAAGCGGCAGACCCTGCGGAAAAAAACGTAAGTTGAATTCCTCCTTATCACTATGAAAGTAACGCACTTCATATGCCCTACTTTTTCCAACGTGTGTTCTGTATTATTTGCAACAACCTTAAGTGTCAAAATGTTTGTGTAGTAAATGCCACGAAAGCTTGAAACACTCTGTGAAGAAAAAAGCGTACGCGAAAATGAAGGTACTATCTCGTGAATTCCGCGAAATGTTTGTACTATGACTTTGATTTCTCCCCAAGGCGTTTACCTGAGAAGTTCTTTTCGAGGCACACTTTGGCCTCGGGAATGAGAACATCACGTGATCCATGTGACGCACTGGTTCAAACTTCAACCAATACGCATCTCGGCAACAGGCCTTTGCTCGCTGGGGAAAACACAAACGTTCTTTCACTTGCGCCAGGTGCGCACGGTGGTTGTCATGACGACGGTGGTTGTTACTGCAGGGAATGAGCGTAGTGTTGTTACAAAGCGTTGACAGCGCAATTTGGGAAAACAAATATGCTTGATGCCCTTACCATGCATTGACGGTGCTACAGTAGCACTACCTAGTGCGATCATAAGACGTAACCAGTCCTGAGGTTTTACGAGAGAATGTTTTTGAAATATGCCTCAAAGGTGGGACGCTCCCTTTAAATGGATTGATTTTCGGTGGGTTCTGAGTGTACGACCCCGGTGCTACATTGAGGGAGTTACGACACGAGTTTTTAAGCTTGCACGCTTGTTGAGCATTCGTCACTAAGGAACTTGGTATCGTTTGCTTGCATTACAATCTTCCCATATGGGACATGTTGCAGCAAAATACTGGTCAAGATCATGAAAAGCACTGGCTCCTAGCTGGATCCTGGGACCCCTCCGTGCGTCACACTCAGTGCGCACGACTCACCCCGAACAGTTTGGTTTCGTACCCGCAGCCACGCCGAGAAGCAATCCGAATGGATACCATGCCAGTTCTCAAAACAACTTGGTCTCCATAAAAGCGTACTGACGAAAGGAGAGCGGAGAGACTCTCAAACATATGATGCAATACAACGTGTAGAGCAGTTTTTGTTAGCCGAAGTAGTTTTTATTTTTAAATTGGGCGCTTATATGGGAATTTACTATTATGGGAAAAATTGAACATTCCACAGCCGATTAGCCGGTGGAACTAGAGGTGGGGCGGTCCTCTCGAACTACATCGAGCACCGGCGTTCAGGTCGGCAACAGGTCAGTGGCTGACGGGCTCGAAAAACAACATGTGCGCTCCGCAGCTGTTAGTGCGGTGCATGCGGATGGGCTGGACTCTGGAGTCGTCGTACTTATACCAGAGTCCGAATACGAGTGTTTACGGCGGGCCGTGGCGCAGCTCGGGTACGTCAGACCAGAATGGCGTATCACGCCGTACGGGCTGTACTTCCAGTCTCCCGGTACGGCAGGGTATGGCGACAGGTCCAGACCACCAGCAAAGTCCACCGTGTAATTTGAGCTTGTTTCTGTCCTGATCTCGCTGTAGCAAAAACTACTTTAGGTGAACTACGAGGATGCGTGAGAACCCCTGAATCACGAAGTTCTTGGAGCACTTTTGACGCTCCTGGCACATGGAGTACGTCGAATGTTCTCTGTCAAGCACCTAGTCCTTGGTAAAAAGGCCAGAGCAGTCCTGCAGTCGTGCCTGGCCTGTCATGGATACGAATGGCCTGCCCCGGTCCCAGAAAGGGTCAAACATCATGGACGCGTGGCCATACACCGTTCACTGCAGAATGGACTTGAGCTGTCCGCCAAATGGGTCAAAGAAATTTCCAGTTCTTCAGAAACATGAAACGCCTCCAGGCCTCCAGCGGTTTCTGGTGAGCACTGAGGCTGTCGTGGTTGTGGCTGGTTGTTTGTTTTGGGTCGGTTGTTGACGTGGTTCACGTCCTTGTGCAAACCCTCCAGCAGGCACCTGAGGAGCTCTTGCGCGTCCTGTTTCCGAAAGCCCATGAATCGGGCCGCAGAACGCTGGAGTTGTGCCTTCAATGGGGATCAGCGCCCGGTCAGCCTCATCTGAGCTCTTCCTAGGCCTCGCATTCGTGTGGCAACTACTCTGATGACGGCGCTTTCCATAACGGAGGGGGTCGTGTTGATGTCACCCCAGCACTCATATCGTTGGATGTAATCATGCAGGGCACGGGTGTTGCTCAGACATTCCAGTATCGCGTTCATGAAGCACATATTGCCAATGTCTGGAGTGCCGTAAGACCGAGCGGCCGTGCCAAGAACCGCGCCCTACCGCCATCTTCGCTCAAGCTAATGATCCCCGGGCAGCTCGACGGGAGGCGGCCGGGCCTGGGCAGGCGACCGGGCAGAGCTGCTCCCGGTTCTTCCACCCAGTTCGCGCCCGCTCAGTTCGTCGCCTTCCGGGTGGTCCCCACCTGCTCAGTGGCCTTGTTCAGCTCGGCCTGCAGCTCAGGAAGGCAACAGACTGAGCCTGGCTTCACCGGGCTAGTCCCGCGTTCGGCGTACGCCCACCGTGATCCAGCACACGCGGATCATGGTAGAACGGTTAACTTACCATCCGCTGCGTCTCATATTACAAAGTCACCCAGAGCGAAAGCCTCAGACAACGAATAGCACGTGTAATTACTCTGTCAGCGCCTCCACGCGTTGGCTGTCAATCCCAGCAACCGTAAGGCTTCGCATTACTGCATTCTGGGTAGTGATGCTGTGACGTTATCATGAGACTCAGTCATATGGCGCCAGCGCTATGGCGTCGTGAGAACGCTATTTTTTGCGGGCTGGTTTAAGCATACATATGTCCAAAGCCTAACTGTTTTCGACCTATCACAGCCAACGAAACATTTTCAGCCGGTAAATGGCGTTGGTTTGCAACAGAGCTACAAAATTATTGCTAAAATGCACGTTCAGCTTGCCCCCAACAGACAGATGGGGTTACCCATTCAGCAGTGATTTATCCCGAAGAACTCTAGCCGGAGGTGCTTAGAAACCGTCTGTGTAAAAGAGTACAACATACAACAACAAAAATAACAACATATGATGGAAATGAGATACAGCGGGCCAGACGGGCTCGCAGCACCCTGAGACGCGCATTGAGAAGCTAGAATGCACATCCTGTAGCCTTCGTGGGAGCGTTGTCAGGGTGGATGCAAGGTTAGCCTGTTCTTCTGGGGTTAGTGAGTGGTGAACCCCAGGGGATTAGATACAGCGCGTGTCATTTCAGTTCGAAATAGCATAACTTTCTTGTAAAATGGGCCGATTTCTGGCAAGTCTTGCAATTTCTGCCAGTCAAATAGCTGAGACCCATATCTCAGCTCCGAAATAGTCTAATTGGGATATTTTAGGGTGGTGGGCGCATTATTCTCTGCGCGCTGTTTTTATCTAGCCCAGCCAACATTATTGATTTGCAAGTTAACCAACACCTAGTAAGATCATACCACATCAGCAGCGAAATTATTGGCACCTGCCTCCCTCACATTACTTGATTTTCACATTTCACTCCATATGGGCACTGCAGGGCAAAAATATCTGCACAATCACTGCCCATTAATTAATTTAATGTAAATATTACAAATTATCTTTATTTATTTGCATCTAAACTTTCCTTTGTCAAAAGCGTTTAATAAGGATATTCACGCGCGTTAACCTCGACGAATATGACGCGGGTGCTGCAACTAGAAAATGTGGTTTAGTAGGATTTATTTTTGCAGTCAGATCATTGTATTGATTTATCTTTAGAAGAGTAGAAATACAAAATTATTATATCTTTTCATACAAAATTAAAATAAAGGTACAGAACCGGATTGCCGTCCAGTTCAATGACAAAAACACCGTTTCTAATTATGTGACTAGTATCTCCCAACCTTTTCGTATTATCAACCAAAAACCACACTGCGGGCTACCAAATTTTAGTCCCATGGTGACGTCACGTCTGCATGGCGTTCTCTAGTAGCCTTGCCGTACGACCATGGGCGTAGGAACAGGATGGGGGGGGGGGGCAGGGGGTCATGGCCCCCCACTTTTCAAGGTGGGGGGCCAGCAATGTTAACTGTCCCCCCCCCATTTTTCAGATTACGGTTGCATTTGGCTTAATTTTGCACTATATTTAACATGCCTGCCAATTTGCCTGGTTCATCTTTTTCATTTGCTACTTAGCCATCGCTTAGTGTTACAGCCGCAATGCCGGCACCGCACGGCCTGGAGACTGCAACGCCGGGCGTCAAGGCTGTTATTGCTATTATTTGCGAGCACGCATGTTCAACACCATATTAGGTACCCAGTAATCAGCTCTGACTGGATCTTAAGCATTTTAAGACGAACATGGGTTAGCCATGTTAATACAAATTAGGAACCCCATTTCATCTACGACCTACAGTCAAGGAGAACTCAATATCTCTGAAGAACGCAGAAAAACAAGGAACTGTAGTCTATGTGGGAACTATCGGACTGCCTGCGGTGATCAGGGATGTTGTTGCGTCAATGAGGTTTCCTGTTCTGATCCGGGGCTAACTGCGCGGGTCGGAAGGCCTCCCGTGTCAGGGATGAGAACAATGTGATGTGATATATCCTTCTAATGGCCTCCGGATCGACCAGGATATCCCGCCCCGTGTCGCCAGAATGACAGTCAAAAGACACTTCGCGATGGGACGGAATGGCCCTTCAGCCCTTGACCGGGAACAATAATGTGCCCCTGGTGCTTTTCTCCAGGGGCCCATTGCCCGGAAGGAAATAAGGGGTCTCATTATAGTTACGTACTGTATGGACCTCATTACTGCTGTATATTTCGAACAGTCGAAATGAATTTGAAAAAAAAACAGCAAGGCCATGCCATGTTTGCCTGAAAGCGTTCATTTGTCAGAATGTATTATTGAAGCGAATTACATCAAAAGGCTTGAACATTCCCGCCCACAACCTCGAGAGCAAAGACAAGGATGGTCTGGGTTGCAACTTCCGTAAAACCAAAAAGTTTCGGCCGCTGCAAGTGGCACCAGACAGCGGGCGCCGTATTAATCTGCCTTCCGGACAGATAAATAGCTGCGAAAACACGAAAAGAGAGATTTTACCTTCACTTTTCCAGCTCAACCACAACATTTCAGCCCCACTTCGCGGTGCTTTAGGGGCCAATCCGTTCTTTTCATCAGTCTAAGAACTGCACACGTGAAATATGCGCTCAGGCTGCCTTCTAAATACAAGATCTGATGTCATGACGCGTCCAAGGATACCTTACCAGAAGCGTCCACCGTTTCGTCCACCCGTTGACCACAGCTTGATATCTGCTGCTAGACCGACGCTGCGCAGCCTACGGAGACTGCAACGCCTGGGGTCGGGGCTCGTGTTTCTAAAATTTTCGAGTGCGCATGCTCAAAATTACGTCACATAACTTGTCTCACTAGTTGATTAAAGTGTTTAAATGTAATCTTGTCAGAAGCGTTATCATTTTCGTCTACCGGTGGGCCACGGCTAAATATTAACTGTTGGGCTAACGCTCCGCGGACCACGGAGACTGCAACGCCTGGCGTCGAGGTTTTTGTTGCTACGGTTTGCGAGCGCGCATGCTAAAAAAAATACGTTGTATAAATTGCATCGCTTATCGACTCTGACTGAATGGTGAACATTTTCAGACAAACATGGCTTGACCATGTTAATACACATTGTTGACCACTCGATCTGCAATCAGATTTTCATCTTCAGATTGGGATCAAACATATCGATCTACAATCTACCTTCGCGATGTCCTCAATGTCTGTAGAACCCAGATAAAAAATGACAAAGCTTCTGAATTCTCTCGGTTTAGAAAGAGTCAACTAACTAACCATTGTAAATCAATAGCGCCTGTGATTTCTTCCATGCAGTGGTTCAACGTCTGATATCTGCAGTTTGTTGACCTCAAAATGCAAACAGAATTGAGCCCACGGTGGCTCCTGGTTTCTGTTCTGGTTACAAGGTAAAAATAACAATAAAACGAAAAAAAATGTCACTTGTTAACAAGTAAGCTAGATCCAGGGATTTTTTTTTGGGGGGGGGGCGGGATCACCACAAGTTGGGCTTTTGTCAACCTTATGTTCCCTCTTGGGAAGGCTCTGGCTACGCCCCTGCCTACACACAAAAGCAAATCAAGTCGCATACGTTACATGATGTGCAATGAAGTGTCCGTTGGGCCAATTCATACATAAAACAGACAGCTCCCCGGACGCTATTTTTCTGCGATGGTGTGGCGTGAGGGAAGATAATTCGGAAACAGATGCTGTTGCAGGCGTCCAACACGCATTTGATGCACCATGTAGCAGTAACACTGGTCCAAACGTATGCAGCAGCGCAGCCATACGATCAGTTGGCAGTCAGTCATGCGGGAGGCATTCGGGCCAGGGCAGTGGTCACCCACCGCGGACAGGAGCAGGGCCCAGATTAGGAACATGTGACAGATGGACCTTATTTTGTGGCTTGATTCTTAGAAGAGGATTTCCAGTTTTATGGCTATTATCACATTGTTTCTAGCAGTTTAAAGCTCCCGAATTTGTTTCCGCCTAAAATGGTGCGACAAGTCTTATCTCTTGAAAAGCAACCAGCGAAATGAAGGCGCATGAAAAATCTGTCGCACTGTGAACCATCGATCCACTTTCAAAATTCTCACCAGCCTACATCCGGGCCATATTTAGGCATCTACACTGTGGAGGCAGATGCCTCTTTAATGACCCACAATACCTACGCGCTCGTGGAATTTCACCCCCCCCCCCCCCAGGAAAGACAATGTTAAAATGGAAGAATAATCTATGGAAGCTGGATAGCCTTATTTGCCAAATGACAGATGAGTCGAATAGGCAAGATTGTGCACCAGTGATAAACAGCTCTAGATGCATATCTAACGCAGCAGCCATGACATTTGAATGAAGGGCGATAACAACCTCCACCCCCCCCCCCCCCCCTCCACCTCCCCGGTCATGGGGCTCGCTTTCCAGAAAAAGTTCCTGTATGACACCGTGAGCTTGCCCCCCCCCCCCACTTTTTGAAACGTTCCTACACCTATGCGTACGACATTATCAGAAGTCCTACGAACCTGCATCTTTCTGCGACCACTTCACAATGTGATAGTTACCTCTACGTCTGAGGCTACGAATGCAACAGACAAGCACGGAAATAAATCGCAGGCAGTACAATGTGACGACGAATACAAAAGCGCGCTGTTCGATTGTGCAAGACATGAGGTAGACATATTACGATCCAATGCGTCTGCTTTCCCGCAACCCCGTTGCCCCCAAAAAGTAGCTGTGTGCGTTATAGTAATGAGACTACTGGGACTATCTCTCGCGCATGCGCGCGGTGCAATCCGGGTTTCATTCGGTGATTTACTGCGGCAGCTGTTATCATGAACTGTTAACTTGGAAACGACTTGAACTACAACGCTACGCGACGAGCACGTGGCTTCCTCCGGATAATAAAAGAACGCATCGACCCGACCCCGTACATTAAAGAAACAGTCAACCTCCTAACAAGGCTGCATCGCTGGGGAATCGCGACACGTTTCACCGTTGCTCATGGACTATTTTTGAACGTCATTCATTCATAATTCAATATGAGGTCCGATTTGTATCGACTGGACAACGACGTATGCACCTCTCCCCCTCCCCTCCCAGACCGGGCGCTGCCGCTGAAAAACAGATTCCGTGAAGCGCCACTTAGCCACAAAGCATCTGTCGCATCAGGGCCAGACCAGTTTGTCCGAGGATATTGATCAAGTCGAACAAGCCGAAAAAGCTGACAGGGCAATGTCTATTTTTATGAAAGAAGATGACGGTTGTATGTTACAACTTGAACCGAGCTGCACGGTGATGCCCCACCCGCGACAAAGTCATCATCGTTTAACCACAGCGGCTTAAAGTTATGAACGGATCTTAAAACGATGTGTGCTGCACGTTTTCTTGTTGGTCACGCCAGACCAAATGACATTTAAAGGTGGCGTTCCAAATTTTTTATGGGATTTTGAACTGAAATATACATTTTCAAGAGCATTCGGTGCAGTTCACAACTCTGCCCGTCGTAAGACCTAAAATCCCTCAAGTTACTGAGCTACACGCCCGCAAAGGTGTGCAGATTATTCCGTGCAAACTATTTCAAGGTCATTTAGACATGCACTACGTCATATGCAACGTCATTGAAATCCTGTCATTCCATTAGTCAAGCGGCGATCAAGGTCAGAAAGAATCCTGTCGCCAAGCCGTTCAGATCTGGCGTCCTTGAACACGATTTCCAGACACAGTGAACGTCAAATGGCTCAGTCAATATTGGAAAAAGCTGTGCAGGCTTGAATCACAAATCATGGTTTTTGCTAGATCATATAGGAAGTTGGATACGGTTTTCTCATTTCATTTTTAATCGTTTCTTTATCCCAGTGTAGAAACCCGCAGATGTCTCATACCAAGTTGGAGGTCATCTGGTGTTGGACTATGTGACCTCTCTCACAGGCAAGTGGTCGATGGCAGACAAGCGTCGGCGGAACCATGCGCGGAACAGGTGCGCAGAGCATGGCGACTCTGACCGACAGCTGACCCACTCTTTATCCTATCACAAAACTCCTGTCGTCTACTTCATACAGAGCGACAGCGTCTGGCGGTATGCTCGGTTGGAGGCGGCCGACCCGAGCGCAGTGAAAAGATGGCGCCACCGTCGGCCAGCGGACGCTCGTCGCCCCAGCGACATCTCGCCATTGATCGCACCGCGGAACGCGCAGTCCATCGCCGCCCACCGGCCGGTCAGCGCCGAGTAACGGGTTCTCAAGGATCCGTCTGGCAGCCAGACGGCAGGGGCAGCCAGCAATCACCGCCACACGCTCGAGGCAAGGTCGCCTCGCAAACCGCGGGGAAGCGGTCAGAGTCCGACCGGAGTCGGCGACATTGACCGCAAGCGGAATGTTTCGCGAGCTTCCGACAAAATATCTCATTACTCTGACCTAGCAAAAAAGCTTGTGACGAACCTGGGGATATGACAGCAATGCTCTTATAGAAACAGATCAAATTCCGCTACCGACCCGGGCACCATCACTTCGTAAGCTCCACCGCACTGGCTTTGCGACGACCGCCTGCCTTGCCGAGTTATTTCAGGACTCCAGCCGTTTTGATGTCAAAGGCAATGAGCCACCTGTCAACGGCCCGTGACACCCGGCAAGGCATTTATCTAGCGCATGCTGACCTTGACGCCGGCAGATGACTCGACCAGCAGCCGGACTATCCGTTGGCCTCTGCCTTCACTGTCCGATAATGGGCGTTACCGACCAGAGGAAGGCGCCCTGAGCAGCTTATCTGGCACCTGCGGCCGGCTGTCGGCCACACGGTCAGCCTTGCGGAGGGCGACGGGTCCGTGCAGCTGAGTATGTATTGCGGTAGCGACGATCCAAGGCGGCGGGTCGGCGGTCGACCGGCGACCGGCCAGCGGTCGGAGGACGCCCGCCCGGCCCGGGCACCGCATCACCCAACTCGACACACGTGTGCACGCTTACCGACGAAACAAACGCGCACAAAGCGGCCCACATGCGACGAGAAAACCGGACGAGGGCAGCCAACCCAAACGAGAAGTGATGGGCGGGGCACGTCGTGCAGGAGCGGCGGGAAGCGTGCGTAAATCTCGAGTAATCCGCGGGCTCTTCCGGCGCCCGAGCAGCCTGACCGGATCAGTCGCTCCTCCTGGGACTGGGCTCCGTACGGCGGCCGCTCGGTCACACCCCGGACCCAGCGACCCGGCGGGCACGAAGTGTGGGCGTGACGACCAGGACGCGATCCCTCACCACAGGGGCGGCGGACGTGTCGCACATCGCCCCCCCCCCCCCCCCCCCCACATCGACCATCACAATGTCGAGCGACTCTGGTAGGGGCGCCGGTATCAGGCAGGGGTGCCACTCGGGCTGGGGCGCCACCACCAGCCCCATCACATCACTGAACACGACAGCGGAGGGCGACCTTCCAGCCAGGACACAGCACACGGGCGAGAACTGACGCAGACACTCCAGCTCCCTCAAGATCGAACCGCCACCATGGTCCCCCCTTCCAAACACACACCCCTCCTCATCCCCCGGTCAGAGTGGCCACTCGGAGCACGTGAGAACAGCGGCGACCCCGCCGGATGAAAACACTGCACCCGTTGCGGTCGCCGCGGCGGGCAGCGGGCGGCGGGCGCGGGACAAGGCGCTACAGCTCGTCGTGGTACAGCTGCTCCGTCTCCGGACTCGGGCGCTCGCACACGGCCGGCGTCTCCACCGAGAAGCGGTACTCGCACTTGGCCGGCTCCGTCACGTCCAGGACGCGTGTCTCCTCGCCGCACGTCAGCGTCACCTGCACACACCGGTAGGGTCACGTTCTGCCTCGACCAGGACGCTTCGATCCGGTTCAGCTCGGCGACCTGGACTCGACGTGACGTTGAGGCATCTCCAACTGACATCGCAATTCACTTGGTACTTGGGAATTAACGACTGTAGATACATTCCGAGAAGTGAGTCGAAGTAGATGGAGACACGCATACTGAGAACTGGCCCAGCCGCGGATTACTTTGGCCTTTGTTCACGGAAAGTTGGTCCCAAGAGGACGTCACGCGAGGGCTTGCTGTAACGGGAATGCAAGCGTCACAGTTAGACATGGTCACAGCGATGGGTCAGAACGCGTCTATCTCAGCAAACACCCGGCATGGAACGCACACACCACAAGAATATTCCCCAGAGAGACGCCCACACAGGTCGTCACAGACACACGCATGGCGATTATTCGAGCTTGAGACGAGGCCACATCGGCGGTTATTACGCATCCGCAAGATTCACATCACGACAGGAAGATCCTCACGAGGAAGGTCGCAAAGTACGGTGACAACAATCACCACGACTATCGCGCAGGGCGACAGTCGGCCTTTCAATAGCACCGCATGAGCGGTGACCGCGACTGGCAGACGCCGGCTGGGCGAGCCGCAGATAAAGATCGGCATTGACGCCTGTTCCACCGACACCGGTGTCGTCCGGAGATGGCACGTGCACCCGTCGGACCGCTTGTCTGCGGGTGGCGGCACGGGAAAATCCGGCCGCTGATTAGCCGGCACCGCTGCGGCAGCCGCCGGTTCACGCCGGCAGACCTCAGCGTTATGCTGGGACCGCGCGCCGGCCTGGCGCCGGCGGCCGGCCGCAGCAGCCCGTCAGCTGGCCGGCCGGGCCAGTGCTGGCGGCGGCGTGACACGGCCGCTACAGGAGGCCACCGGCAGCCAGCTGGGGCTCGCCCGCTCCTTCCGGGCACACGTGGTACCGGCGTATCAGAGGCTCAGCGGCAGCAGGCGGCACTGCCAACGCCGGACGGGCCAGAGGGCGCCGGCGGTCGCCCGCAGACCGCCGTCTGTCCCCCACTGCTGCGCCACCCACTGAACGCCGCGCACGCCACGATGGCCGACTACGAACCAGTAGATCCGCCATTTGGCATGCTTTGGTGACGAGCGTCAGTTAGGCACTCTGGACGAGTGCTTAAGCGCAGCCTCACATACCAGTAAGCATTGTATACTTGTAGGGTACAATCCGGGAGCGAGCCGGACTAAAAAACTGCAACGCCATCAGTAACAGGTAAAACAGAAAACCGACTAATCATGGCCCAGGATAAGAAGGCTAATCAGCCACAGAAGAACGCTTAAATCCAACGGATGCATCAGCCGAATGAAATAACAATCGAATGCAAGTCTTTCGCAGAATGCAGCACTTTCATGATCCAATCAACACAAACATATAGATGCGGGCAGGGTTTCCACCAGCCGCCCGGTCAGGCAGGCGAGCACGGTACATACCGGGACCGCCACTTAAAACTTGTGGACGCATCAGGACACAACCACAGATCCCGCTATCCCCCCCCCCCCCCCCCATCTGAGAACTGACGGAGACGGAACACAACGGACTGCGGAGACTGCGGACGGCTGCGACAGGCTGCATATTGACCGCGGTACACGGCAGAGACCGCAGGCGGCTGCGACAGACTCTAGAGACTGAAGAACTGCAAATACTACAGACAGCCGCGACAGACTGCAGACGGATGCGAAACTGTAGAGACTGCAGACGGCTCAGGCAGACTACAGAGACTGCAGGCGGCCGCGACAGACTGCAGAGACTGCAGACGGCTGATACAGACAGACGGCTGAGACTCCATATTGACCGAGACGGACTGCAGACTGCAGACGGCCGCGACAGCCTGCAAATACTGCTGACTTCCGCGACAGGCTGCAGTGCGACAGCAGCCCGCGGCCCGCGGCCGAGGCATTATTCGCCGTGTGATCTCTGCGATCAGTGCATTGTGCGAGAAGGCTTATCGTTTAGGACGAATGACGGCAATTCATCCTTGAAGACTGCAGCTCGTTGAGTTTCTGGAACCGCTTATAAATCAAGGACGCGGCAGCGTGTCTCCACAACTCGACTGTCACGCTTCTCCGGAGCATGCCAAGCATCTGGGTCACAAGGGACGACTTCGGATGAGTTGACGAACTAATCGCAGCACCGACAGACGCCGCGTGCGACTCAGCAGCGTCGCTAGTTCACCATCCGCACGTCCCGCTCCGGGTGCCGTGTGTGAAGCCGACGCGCCAGCGCTGGCGTCTCGCGCGGCCTGACCGGCTCGGCCGCGCGCCCAGCGGCAGGTCGGCCGCCGGGTGTGTGTCGCACCGGACGCCGACCGCCCCGTGTCCGCATGGCAGCCCATCAGTCAGCCGGGCACCGGCACCCGTCCGCGCCCCATCCTCCAGTCGTCACCGGCTGACACGGGAGATCCCATCACAGTTGCGTCTGTGAGTCAGCCAGAACACGTCAGCCGAACGGAACTCCTCCAATGTCCACATGCATATCGCGGCGTTAGGTAAAATCCGCGGCAAGACGTACACTGCAACGATCTCTATTCGTGACGATAGAACTGGAGGAAAATAATATCAGTTTACAAGTTCACTTAACACATAAAATAACAATATATTCAACGACAACAAAACTGCAGCGACGTCGATAGAACGCTCTTGAATGAGATCAGGCTTAAGTCGGAAAAGGATGTGTGGAATGGGGAGCTAGGTACCGGCAGGGATTATGGTCGGCGGCGGCCAGCCATCAGATGCGGCCACGGGCCTCTTAGTGAGCGATCTCGCTTTCTCAGGTGCGCAATGCTTCATGGTCGGCGGCGGCCAGCCATCAGCCGCGACCACGGGCCTCTTAGTGAGTGGTCTCCTATCTCAGGTGCGCGAGGCTGGCGAGATGCCGGCCGAAGCTAGGGATCGGCCAGAGGAGGGCGTGTCGCGGAACCTCTTACCAGGAGCTGCGCAGTACAGACGCTCCAGTCACGAGGACGGGCGCGAGCCTCCGGCGACGTCCGGCTGGTGGCCTTCTTAAGGCCCTCTGTTACATACTCCGCGTGTCAGAACTGAACTCGCCCGTCGATCAGCTGCGTGTCGGGCCACTTACCGGTGGGAGCGTCTGCCGCCGACTGTTATCAGCTAGGCCTTTTCGATCAGGTGTATAGGACTGGTACAGGCTGATTGTGCGAATCGTGTAACCAAGGTGCTTTTCTATATTCAAATGATATGCTCGTGCGTAGATTGCACAAGACTTAATCGATTAGTTCAACGCTACGTTTAGTGCATATGCTGACTTGGAAAGCGGAAGAGTCATGTTGTGAAGATTTTGTACTAATACATACATACATGCAGAGTAAAAGCCACCGTCATGGCTGGTTGGATGCGAGATGCCGCGCGGTTGAGGGCCTTCGATTGCAGCGACGGTACGATCCGAAGCCTCGCACCTCGAGGACGGGGCGTCAGCAGCGGTGCACCACGAGCCTAGCGCGAGGCAGTGCCTCACGTCACGGGGACGGGGACCGAAGCTCGCTGTTCGTGAAGACTACGGACTATGCTCATCAAGACGGCGGTTTTGCGAGCCTCGTATCGGCGGGACGTTGCGCACAGAGCGCGGAACCGTGGAGACTACGCGATCAGTGCGTTGTAGACGAAAGATGTGATACAAGCCTCCCACAAGTAGCAACTTTAAACAAGACTTCACGGCTGTTATCAAATAAGGCAGGGATTAACAGCCGAGGACTGCCAAGAGTTCCTTTTGCCACCCACTTTCTGTGCCAATTTCTGGAACGCCCAGTTTCCGTGTACAGTTTCCATCCGTCAGGCGGCCTCCCTCCCTTGGCTTATGCATCAAATCTTACGCCAGTAGACCGGTATTGCCAGGAGCACATGCACTACCCCACACATAAAAAATCCGAATCTGAAGGCCTTTCCCGACAATATTGGCATGTTAAGACCAGAACGTTTTCAGTAATCCCTTGATCGCATCCGCCGTAACGACCGTAACGGATCCTGGCACCGACCTGCCAGCCACCACCGGCCTCTCCCGATACGGAGGCCAGAGGGGGGGGGGGGGGGGGGGAGACCGGCGGCGCTGTGTAAGTCAGGGACCGGTCTGGTCAGCGCTCAGTCGGCCACCATGCCCGCCCCGCACCGGAGCACCCAGCTGCTGGCGCTGCTGCTGCTGCCGCTGCTGTGTGGCTCCGCCGCCGGCCGGCCGCAGCAGCCGGACGACCCGACCGGCGACGCCTGCCACACCCCCGAGGGCCGGCCCGGCCACTGCGTCTCCACCGCCGAGGGCAACGGCTGCGCCGCCTACCCGACGCTGCAGTCGCTGCTGGCGGCGCGGCCAAGCCTCTGCCGCAAGGACGGCCCGTACGTCATCTACTGCTGTCCGGACGCCAGGCCACGGAAGCCGTCGCTGACGCTGTCGCCGCCGCCGCCGAAGCCTGTCGCGCCGCCGCCGCCGAAGCCGGCCGCGCCGCCGCCGCCGAAGCCAGCCACGGCGCCGCCGCCACCGCCGTCGAAGACCCGGGTGGTGACCAGCACGTCGGTCAGCGTGGTGACTGTGCGGCCCACCACCACCGTCACGCTGACCCAAGTGGTGACGGTGGACGTGGCGAACACGCAGACGGAGCGACTGGTGGCCACGGCGCCGCCCGACCGGCAGCTGCAGCCGCCGCCGGCGCCGGGACCAGCCCGCCGGCCCGCCGCAGCCATTCGGCCGGTCCAAAAGCCGGCATCGGCCGGCAAGACGGTCCCGACGACCGCCGAGACGGCGGCGAAAACACGGAAACAGGCGCCAACGACGGTGAGGCCGCAGCAGACTTCACGCAAGGCGGCACAAAAAACCACACCGCGACAGTCAGCCACGGAAAGGCCAAAGACTGCCACCACGAAAGCGGTGGCCACCACGAGCAAAGTGGCGCCGCCGGTCAGGAAGACCGCGCCGGCTTCGACCAAGCCCACCGCTCCCACGCGGCCATCAGCGGTCCTGGCCACGGAGCTGACCGCCCCGACCGCGGGGCGGCCCGCGGCGCGGCCCACCCCGTCCACAACCCCGGCCCCGACTCCGGTTTCAGCACCGACCTCAGCTCCCACGCCGGCGCCGGCGCGGCTGGCCGGCCGCGCATGTGGCCGCGCCGGCGCGCCGTGGGCGGCGCTGGTGGGCACGCGCCGGCGCTGGCTGTGCGCCGGCGCGCTGGTCGGCCGCCGCCTGCTGCTGACGGCGGCGCGCTGCGTGGGCGGCCGCAGCGCCAGCTCGCTGGCCGTGCGGATCAGCGACGTCAAGCTGGCCGTGCTGCGTACGGTGCTGCACCCGCTGCACGACGGCGGCCGGCACGACCTGGCACTGCTGCTGCTCGACGACAGCCCGGCCAACGCGGCCGTCTGCCTGCCGGCCGTCGGCGGCAGGCCGGCACGTGCGCTATTCGCGCTCGGCCGTGGCGTTAGCCCGTTCGGCGCGGCGCCGCCGGCCGGCCCGCTCACCACCACGCCCATGAAGGAGATCTCGGCGGTCGACTGCGACGCCGCGTTCCGCGTGCTGCCCACGTACCGGCGCGAATTCCCGCTGGGCGTGGGCCCCAGCGAGGTGTGCGTGTCGGCGGCGGTGGACGACACGCCGCAGCGGCGCTGCCCGCAGGACCGCGGCGGCCCGCTCGTCTCGGTCGACGCGCGCGGCCGCTTCCAGCTGGTGGGCCTGATGCGCGAGGCGGCCGGCTGCGGCACGCCCGTCTTCCCCAACCTGTACACGCGAGTCGCCCTGTACGGCCGCTGGATTCGGCAGGCGGCGGCGCAGCTGGCGGCCAGCGAGCTCTGAGGCCGCCGCCATCGCCGTCGCCGGAGCCGCGCCGCGTCACGCCCGGGGTCAGGGCGCGCCGCGACCCAGCGCCGGTGACAGCTGCCGGGGGCGACGAATGTGCCACGTGAACGAGGTGCTCGCGACCGTCTGCGTCATCGATGCACAATACATTCTACAATACCTCAAGCGAGTACCTGGCTTCGATGGGCTATGCCACAGGCAGCTTCCGTCTTGGAAGGGAGCTGCGAGGACGCGTACCCGCTCTTACAAAAGACCTCAAGCCCAGTCAATTTAAGTTTTGGCGTCCGTCCCGTCACTGGAAATACAGCATATTTACGACCATTGATTGGCATCGTACCACTAGCAGAACTGAAGGCCGTGAACACGGATCATATGGGTACCACGGCGCGTGGCCACCGCCGCCGCGGCTCGGTGCCAACACTGTAAATCCAGGAGCTTGGTTCAGACAGTCGGAGAGGAGCAGTGAATGGGACAGTGAGCACTCTGCGCTGAAGTGTGTACCTTGTCTGCGAGCCTGCCCGGCACAGGCGGCTGCGTTACGAGCAGCCCGTCTCTGCGGACCCTCGGTCGGCGCGTCCGTCGCTGACCTGGCCGGCGCCGGGCACGGCTCGACGGCTCTGACCGGCTCAGCCCCGCCCGCTGGCGCGCCACGCCGGGCTCACGAGCGTTCGTCGAACCGCGCCGCCACCGCCAGCATCCCGGGCCACGGCGTCATCGGAGCGCTGCGGCCCCGAGCGAGCGCCGCGGCCCGAGCAAGCACGGCCCACGCCGGCGCTCCACTGGCGGTGCCTAAACGGACTCAAAGGGACCACCCGTCCGGCACGCATGCCCACGCGTGTGTCGCAATATCCGAATCGATGAAGCCACAAGCCTCACTCCAGCCTTACCAAGATCCTTGTCGACGGCGGAGGCATTCACAGGGAAACCCAACTACAGCCCGACATTACCGGGTCGTTCATTTGCGAACCGGCGCCGTCCTCGCAATGCCGCCGTTCAGAGGACAAAGGCCGCCGATCAATCAGCGGGTCGTGGCCAGGACGCGGCCGTCCCACGGCAGCGACTCGGCACGTCCGAGTGGGCGACCGCCCGCGGTCGACGCGCCCCCCGCCGGCGGCGCACTCACGTGGGCAGAGCGCTTCGGGCCGTTCCAGCACTGCTGGCCGTTCTCGTACAGCTGGCGGGTGTAGCCGTTCTGGTCGGGCTGCTCCCACGAGCCCCACTTGCCCAGGGACGTCTCGACGCCGCCGCTGCGGGGCTTCTGCGACGCCTGTGGACCGAGCGCTATCAGCGGCCGCGCCCTCACTGCCACTGGCCGTGGGGCAGGCACTCGGCACACACCGCAGTCGCGACATCACTCCAGGGACGTTTGAGCAAACACCTGGCGTGACGGCGCGTGAGGCGCCCGGTCACACCAACCATCTGCAGTTCAATCGCGTCATCTACGCGTGCGGTTATTGCATAGGCCACAGGGAGCTAACCACCAGGTAACTCTGACACCCCAGCGAACCGCCACGCCGGAACGAGAACTGACTGAACGATCTTCGTTCGCGCGCGGGGCGAAGAAAAACCGGACAAACCGCAAACGTGACGCCGCCATCCACTGCTGCCGCTGCAATCTACTCCTGCCTGCTCCACCACTGCAGCAGCCGGGACGCCACCTCCCCATCTCACTCACCCTGTCGAACATGCAGAGCTTGTACTCGTATTCGCGGTTCTCCAGAACGAAGCACTCGTGGTAGAGGCCGGCAAAGGCGCGTTCCGGCCCCAGGTCGAGGCCAGTGAACGCCTCCACACCGCTGATCTCTCGAAGGATGGTGCCCAGCTGTCCCTCCGCCTCCTGCAGCTCGGATCGGGCCAGCTTGGCCGCTGCCGTCGGGGAACACCCGTCACACAGAAGCCAGACAAAGTGTGGAGGCCCGCAGCGCCTGCCACCGAGTGCTGGAAAGGCTGAAGCACGGCGGACATGCGAAGCCGACAACAACCTTACCCATTCCCTCCTCGGCACAACAACGGGGGGGGGGGGGGGGGGGGAGTATCCCTGATGCCGGGCAGTGTAGGGTCGTGCCAGACGCCCGTGGACGCGCGCGTGGGCTAGGACCTTCGTTTATTGTGATCTGGCTTTTGTGCTACGTAACAGAAGGCATGTGAACTGCTGCCCGGATATTACAGTAATAAGACTACGAATGGATAGCTTCAGAAAAACACAATAGCCAAAAATGGGAAAGAACGTCAGGCGGATGTCACCACACGCTTCAGCGCACAAAAGGTAAAAAATATACACACAACGCTCACACGTCTAAATAACCCGCTAATATCGAAAGCCCCCCCCCCCCCCCGCCCTCCCCGTGGCACGTGGAACCACAAGCGAATATCGCGGGGACTGCTGCGCGGTCACGCTGAGGCCACTCTGTCAGCTACAGACGGGCCTGGTCAGGGCGGCGGTTTCAGACAGGCTCCAGGGGAAGGGGCCTGCCTGGCCTCTTTTGGTCAGGGGGCGGCGGTCAGACAGGATCCCTAGGGACGGGGCCTTGCCCTGCCGCTGTGGTCAGGGGGGCGGTCAGACAGGATCCAGGACAGGGCCTGCCTGGCCGCTGCTGTGGTCAGGGGGCGGCGGTCAGACAGGATCCAGGGACGGGGCCTGCCTGGCCGCTGTGGTCAGGGGGCGGCGGTCAGACAGGATCCAGGGACGGGGCCTGGCTGGCCGCTGTGGTCAGGGGGCGGCGGTCAGACAGGATCCAGGGGCAGGGCCTGCCTGGCCGCTGTGGTCAGGGGGCGGCGGTCAGACAGGATCCAGGGGCAGGGCCTGCCTGGCCGCTGTGGTCAGGGGGCGGCGGTCAGACAGGATCCAGGGACAGGGCCTGCCTGGCCGCTGTGGTCAGGCATCGCAACAGGAAACCACAGGGTCATCGGGTAATACCGTAGCGAGCCGTGTATACGCAGCCTTAAATGCAATCAATCACCATCAATGCCTCCGCCTCAGTATCTGGCTCGCACAGTGACAGCATTTGTCCAAAATAAACGTTGCGTTTATCGGAATCTGTGCGTACATTCGTGCCTGCGTGTGTGTGCTGTTTATACTGTGTATCGAGACCTACATCTTCACAGATCAAGTGAATGGGAACACAAACACAATAAACAATTTAAATCAAACACCGCATCAACTCTCGGTGGCACGCTTCACTCCTGGTCACTAAGCTCTGGTCACTGAAGCCTGGTCATCCGACCATCAGTGGAGCGTCGGACAGCTCCGTGCGGCGGGCCGCGGGCGGCGGGCCGCGGGCGGCGGGCCGCCGGCCGCCGGCCGCCCCCGCCTCCGCCCTGGTCGCGGCTCTGGTGCCAGCACGTACCGTCCACGGCCGCCTGGGTGGCCTCGTCGTACTCAGGCTCCGCGGCCGGCTCCGCAGGCACGCTCATCCTCCTGCGGTAGCGGTCAGCGTCCAGCTCGCGGTCCTCGTCCTCGTCGGAGTCCTCGTCGTCCGGCGACTCGTACGGGTCCTCCGTCAGCAGCTGGCGGCGGAGGACCGGGCACGGTCACGTGGCCGACGGCGCAGCGAAGCGTCACCTCACATAGTTACACAAATGGACGGTGAAGCAGGTGCTAGAGCCTGATCAGCGCAGTAACTGCACACAGCAGAGGCTTCGCGCACGTGACGTCACGTGCCGGCTTGACGGTCGGAACACTGATTCTTATGGTCCTCCAAAGAAGAGGAAGAAGTTCCCTTGCAAAGCGCATAACATGTCCGGGGTGTGCTGTAGGCCGGGGACGGCTGGGCCGACCGAAAGCCCTGCTGGGCGCGGGAAGAGCAGCGCCGCAGAGCCGCACCTCCTCGTCGTCTTCGTCCTCCTCGTGCTCCTCGGGCTGATCGGGCTGATCGGCGGTGTCCGTCGGCGGCGGCGGCGGTGGGGTGGCCTCCCCGTCCGGCACGTGGAGGAGCGACTTGAGCAGCGGCCACGTGCTGCTCACGAACTCCTCCACCTCCAGCTGCGGGAACAGAAGCCCGGATCAGCGGATAGCGCTAATGGGCGGCCCGCCAATCTGACCAGCCTCAGCAGGAGCGCCAGTGTGGCGTGCTGCGATCTGAGGCTACCGCGCCACTTCTCGTAGACAATGAGTTCAAACCAAGGCGGGCTAAGCTCATTTGAGAGAACAGTTATCAGCGGCTCAGGTAAGACGGAGTAAAGAGAAACGAATGTGCTTGGAGGGTATGTAGGTGACAACGATGCACATGAAGAAGTTTGTACACTTATCAAACTTATTTTACCACCGTAAGAGCAAGACATCGGGAAAAACGTTCCAAGTTAGGAGTTCTGATGTTGAGTTTACAACCTTCAATATACCAGGCGCTAAAGGCAAATTAAAGAGTAGTAGTTGTAGTGCTAAGCAATGACTGTTGAGCAAAACAGCGTAGTTTAACCAGTACCTCCTGGTATACTAAAAGTCATTAACTCAACAAAAAAGACAGCTTTGGGCTGACAATATCGAAAAACCAGGGCTTAATGGCCTTTTTTATTTCAAGTACATCAAAAAAGACCACAAACTAAAAAGATTCAGAAAAGCCATCTTTGGAGTGTTATTCTATCAATACTCCCTCCCCCCCCCCCCCCCACACACACAGCCTGGCCCCAATACAGAGCCATACGCAGTAACAAGCCCTTCAATACGGCGCCGTTCTCCTGGGCTCCACATGCGCTCACCTCGTCCTTGTTCATGGTGATGACGTCCACCTCGTCCTTGGAGACGGTGCCGTCGGCGTTCCTGTCCAGCCTGCTCTCCTGCTGCAGCTCCTCCGCCGTGAGCCTGACACGGACACGACGCCGAGTCAGCCCCGGCGGCGGCGGGCGGCGCAGGAGCCAGCACGCGTCACCGGCACACCATGGCGGCATACACATCCTGACACAACCGACGGGGACTTACGGTCGACTGGTCCCAATCGACTGGGGCTGGATGACCGGAGCCGGGACAGCGGAATAGCTGAGCCGGCTTACGCTGCACGGCCTACTGTGCGACAGAGCGCGCACCACCACCACCAAACCGTCAGCGCCAGTTGCCTGGCACGTATTCGAAGACCGTAGGGTCAGAGGCGGAGGGCGAGCGTCCAACACGAGGAAGGCGTGCGATCCGCGATGAGACCAACCGCATGAATCAAGTGCGCCGCTAGTAAATTTTGAATGCCTTTCAGGCTTATGATTGGAAACATTTGATCTGTGGCCTTGCATGTGCAAATCCTTGCACGCGGCCCTGACTCCTTCCCCCCGTCTGCTCACTTTCCGTCGGCATTCGCGTCCAGCCGGGTGAAAGTCTCTTCGGCCTGCTGCTTGGAGGCGGCCTCCTGCTCCTGTTCCTGCTGACGGCGCGCCTCCTGCCAGACCTCCAGCAGCAGTCGCTCCTGCTCCTCGGCCGCGTCCTTGGCCGCCTCGCGCTGCGTCTTGATGCCTTCGGCCACCTCCTGTTCGCGGGCCAGCTCGGCCAGACGAACCTGGGGACGGATAGGCGGCCGATCGATGTTGAGCGAGAGATGGGAGGGGAGGGGGGGGGGGGGGGGAGGGGAGGCGGGGCCCACGCGTCGCCTGCAGAGTAAAAACCCCTCCCCGAACCGGACAAGCCTACCCGAGGACCTACCCACGCGCGACCCGTACCCATGCCGCATCCAGAGGGCACGTCTGACGATGCTCCGGCCACGCCCAGTACCGCCCGAGGAAATCAGCGTCAACAAAATGTTACTCGGCAAATGACCGGTTGGTATCGTTTCAATAGAGCGAAAACAAGGGAAGCTACTGCCTCACCTACTCATCGCAAAGAAGGCAAACCCTTCACCCCAATGCAATGAACGTCAATGTATACCATGCTTGCGTATGCGGCCTGGACGGCCTTCTGACCTTTTTCTCGTTAAGTTTCTGCTCGCCCTGCTCGATCAGCTTCAGCTTGACCTCGTATCCCCTGAGGCGCATCTCGTTGAGTTGCTGCTGGCGGGCCCGCGTCTCGGCCCCGAGCTCCTCACACGTGTTGGCGCACGCGCCGCTGCTGTATTCGTCGGAGCCGTCGCAGCAATCTGGCGACACCGGGCCAGACAACGGTCAGTTCGACGGGCTCACGTCTGGCTGCATCGGAGCCAACGGCATTGCATGCATTGCATTTCCGGAAGCGCATAGCCTCGACGTAATCAAACAAGCAATGCGCGATGAGTGACCCTGCCAGCAGTCCTGCCTACCCCAGTGGACACGCACTGGACACCCATGAGGTGGCCGGAGCAGGTCCTCCACTCTAGTAGCCGCGCGCCGTCACCCTGTCGGCCCTCCCGGGGCCACGAGAGTACCGGGAGGTAGCCGCTCCTCTGACACCCCGTCACCCTGCCGGCCCTCCCGGGGCCACGAGAGTACCGGGAGGTAGCCGCTCCTCTGACACCCCGTCACCCTGCCGGCCCCCCCGGGGCGACGGGAGTACCGCGGGACAGCTGCTCCCTTGACACCCAGTCACCCTGCCGGCCCTCCCGGGGCGACGGGAGTACCGCGGGCAGCCGCTCCCCTGACGCAAGGCCGCGGCGGGGTACGCACCGCAGACGCCGTCGTTAACCCAGGCCGAGGGCACCTCGACGGCGGCGTGGCCGCGGTTCGGGCAGTAGAAGTGGCTGCTGGCGCAGGCCGAGGTGCCCGGCTCGTCGCTGCCGTCGGCGCAGTCGCAGTAGTCGTCGTTGATGTAGCCGAACGGTACCGTGTCAGAGCCGTCCAGACAAGTGAAGGTGTCACTGCTGGTGTAGAGGCTGGCGCGCGCCACCGACACGCCGCGCGGCAGCGCCAGGTCGGCCAGGCCCCCGCCCGCCAGGCTGGCAACGCACAGCAGCAGCAGCAGCGGCGACATCGCTGTCGACAGAGGCGGACGTCAGTCACGTCGGCCCGGCCGTGCACGACCCTCGCCCGCGCCTGCGTCTGCCCCGACAGGAGGCCGCGCGCCGCGACAGTGGCAACAGCCCGCCGGTGATCGTGATGCTGGCGCGGGACTCTTTCAAGGCATTCTTTGCCGTTGACGCCTGCGCTCAATCGCGCCGCTTCTGCCGCCACCTTCTGGCCGGCCGATGAAGCTGTCTCGGTGGGGCATCGCTGCCGGCGCTGACTGGAGATGTCTGGCGCGACCGGGACGCTACATGCCACGTGTGCTGCATGATGGTAGGTGCTTGTTGAGGGTACAAACTGCTGTAGATCGAACGTAATGTTGTATTTTCAAGAGCCTCTGCTGCAAGGCCACCATGAATATGTCGACGGACAGCCGAGTACGAGTTCGCGTGAGGCACTGGCGCACAGAGCCTCCACACGTTTCATGTGGAGGCTTTACGAATGGGTTCCGGCGAATGCCTCCAAAAACGAACGTGGCTATTCGAACGTCCGACTGTTTTGGTCAACACGCGTGCATATGCAGCAAAACAACTATTGTACGATGAACTCATCAAAAAGAGCCCCAATGGATCACACACTTCACCGCACAACAAGAGTGCCCGGCGCCGTTAGTGATCAAGGCGAGCCGGGGAACCCCGATCACTAGAGCTCGAGCCTTCCCGGCTGCCTGCTCCCAGGCCCTTAACAAGCACCTCTTCTGCGGGCGCCACCTTCCATGGTAGGAGCGTCGGTCACCCGCCCCCTGGTCAAAAGGCCGCCCTCGCTTCTCAGCGCCTGGAACACAGCCAGCCAGCCACACGATCGGCTTCCTGTTGGTCTACCCCGCGTCAGTTCTCGGCGCCAAGGCCGGCGGCGGCAGCCTGGGTCCCCTGTCCCGTGACGCCGTGGCCGCCCTCGCCGCTTGGCGCGCCGCTGTCGCTGCCGGCCGCCCGCTCTGCGGTCAGGTGTCCACCGGCTTCGCTGACCAGCAGCGCCAGCCGGGCCCGCTCGCGCAGCAGCAGCTCCATCTGGCGGCGCACGTGGCGCGAGCCGTGACGCAGCTTGTGGCTGGTGTTGACCAGCCGGTGCGCCTGCAGGAAGAGCGCCTCAGAGCCAGGTTGCTGCTCGCCGCCGGCCGCCGCCAGCCGCTCGGCCAGCTCGGCAAACACGGCGTCCTCTGTGGTAGCGCTCTCCACATCATCCGAAATCTCTTCATCCGTGGGCATGCTCGGTAATGTGATGTCGATCTCGGCCTTCTTCATGCCAGTGAGTTTGCGTCAGAGCGCGAAATTCTTTCTCCCTCTCTGTAGCGAAATTACTCCCTCTTTTTCTTTCTCTCGCTCAAAGCGCAGACTGTCTGTGAATGAAGATAGATGTTACATGCAGTGCCTGAAAGGACCAAATGTGCAGTGCTGTGGACAAGTGTTATCTGTCGGTGAGACTTTCGACATTTGGCTGCATGTTCCTCCTGCACAAAATTGTTGTATACTCATCCTCATCAGCATCACGTTTATGAAATAAGGCATGCAGCGATATGTCAGCGTGAACAAAAAAGACGGCAAGGCAAAAGCTTCAATGAAAGCACCTTGCCTGAAATAGACCATAATAAATGCCAAACCGTCACCAGCGCCACGGTACGGTTCGCTCAGCTACTCAATGCGTCTAGATGGTCAGTCATCACACGCCTCACCGGGGATACCACGTGTATGTGGTATGGTGAGGGGTCATTGACAACGCTAGCGGTCGGTGGACGGTCTGAATTAATCAGAATATTTTGACAATGGTGGGCCACCATCCAACCGTCACCACCGCTGAGATATGCACCATGCCATAACAGCCATAGATGAGGTAACTGGTCTCCAAAATCGGCGTGCTAACTTTGAGATATGCTATCAGATAGATTGTTCTGTTGCTCTATATACTTTGGGCATGAGAGGACATCACGACGAATGTTTTAAATTTGGCGCCCATACCGACCAGGATTGGCCACACCGGCCACACCGGCCAGGATTGGCCAGACCGGCCGCACCGGCCAGGATTGGCCACACTGGCCACACCGGCCAGGATTGGCCAGACCAGCCGCACCGGCCAGGATGTTCTATGAATTATAAATGTTTGAGCAGGACATATCTATTCATAGCCTGACATTCAGAATAATTCCTCCTTTTGGTCGTACCGTGGAATAATGGAGTAGATCGGGCCGTCCCAACCGCTCAAAGGCTATTTTTGAAGCCAGGTGGGTGAGGTGTGTGGTTTTGTGCAGTTCATCCCATCGCTTACTAGTTCTTTTCAAACTTGATTTGCAGTAAGGCGACGTGCGATTAGAGGCTGCAGTGTAGCTGCGCCCACATTTTTAAGATCTCTGTTAGTATCTTGAGCGCGGGCATTTCGCACGTTTGCTATGACGTAGTTTGGCGTACGTTGTCCTGGGTCGTTTATTTTAGAAAACGGCGTCAGTCGGTGTACATGCCACCTCACTGTCAGTCTATCCTCTCCTACCTCAGCTCGCAGCTCTTCGGACAGCGTTCTGAAGAGGGCCCCAGTCACCAGGCTCGCGGCTCTGTTTCGTGGTGCTTCACGTCTGATCGCGCCCCGCGTTGTGAAATGCCCGTCGTAGATGGTGTCGCTGCAGTCAACAAGAGGTCCAACGTATATCTATTTGTACTCAAGAATGAATTTTGGTATGTGTTGGGCTATCAGCTAAAAAGCCTAAGTTTATTCATACTTGGTGGCATTATTTATTAATGTGTTGGTAAAAACGGAGAGCTTTGGACAAGGGCACGCCAAGGCAAGTGTGAGCGCGATGGACTGGTATTGGGCCACCTTTAAATGTAAGCAACGGTGAATGATGCTATTGTGTTTGTGTAAGAATGTTCTGTTTGTTGGATTATTTTTGTGGTACTGCATGTGATAGCCTGTTCTCGACCATATTTGTATATTTCGTCAGTCATGTTAGAGTGAGTGCTCGGTCACCAAGTAAGTCAGTCATTGTGTGGGAGGCATACAGAGAGGCATTGTCAGTTGAGATCTAGAAACTGATAGCCCTGGTAACCCTTATTGTATCTTGATTACACTTAACATATAAGAAAGGCACAGCAATTGATACTGTATATCTCATCTCATTGATCATACTCAACTCATCTCAACTCATTGATCATATCTAAGGAGTGCCTGCAAGCAGCCTGCATTTCTTCATGACTGGACACAGCTGGGCAGCTGACCCTGAGGCTCCTTATTGATCAGTGACTCAGTACCTGCAAAAGCCCCTGCATAAGGTAATCAGGAGGAGCATCAGGTGCTCAGTTCCCCATGTAATGCACTTGTGGTTAACAAACTAGGAATGTGGCCTTCCACAGACTGAGGGGAACTGTGAGAAGGGTCCACCTGGATCATTGGAGTGATGCTTTTGTAGGAAAGGGAAATATGGCAGCATGCCTACTTGTATAGGAAACTAGCATGCCTGCTGACCTCAAATTATTTCTTTGTATCCTGTTTGGCTTGGGAGGGTTGTTAAAAATGATGATTTGTAATATGAAGATTTGTGATTGGGGAATGTGGCCAGCTTAAACAAATATAAAATGTTCCTCATCTTATAACAATGAGAAGTTAGCTTCTCATCAATACAATGACATCAACTGCACCAATACATGATATAATATATTAACCATAGCATATATAAGTGGACATAATAACATAGAAGGGATTAACATACATAAACAGATGATAGCATCATGCTTGACTGACCAGGTCACCACAGCAACCATTCCATGCTGTTGATGGGGGGTGCACTAGCTCATCTAATTAAATAGTTATTTTCTAAGAACTGGCTGTGGGATAATACCATTATAGTGATGATAATGATCGCTGGTCCTGGAAGGTACAGTGTCACTAGTGTGCATCTCTTTCCTGCTGACCACAAGATCCAAAAATCAACCAGGAATTGAGTTTCCTGAGCTTATCTCAACTTTTTCCCGAATTACATTCCATTCAACTTTTACATATTTCCATTCCACCAAGCAACTCATTTGTAAAAAGTTTGGCTGGAGTATTATACTGTTTCTAACAGCTAGACTTGAGCCCAGAGCAATCAGCACTATATTTACTAACAACTTTCCCATCCCATCACACAGTAACATGTTTCAATTGCTGCTGCAGCATGCCACCAAGAATACAAGTTCATACCAGATCATTTGCCATCCATATGGGTCAATATATAAAATACTGGTTTATAGCTTGTACACACAAATGTATCACTCCTTAGCACTGCATTAGTGCTTTGAATAAAAATGTTTCATGTACACAAATCATAAAAGACTAGGTTCCAAAACAAAAGTTTTGGGAACATACTTTCTAGATGCCTGATGTAAAATTCCTTTAAAAAAGGATTTAACACCTTGACTCACTCACTGTGTCCATACTCAAAGGCCATTATAGATGGATCAAGTCACATTTTATGTGGGTTTGAGACCAACAAAAATGTTATGCAAACTACTAAAGAAATTGAAGTGTGATATCAAAATAACCAAGAACTAATCACTATCTCATGTCACAATTTTTTAAAGGAATCATTTCTATGTTGCGGGTTAGCCTGCTATGGCCAGCTGCATAAAGCCTTGAACAATGTCCTTTTGCTAATTTTTTCAGAGCATTTCCTTACCATACTCTTTTTATTTCATATAATATCTTCACCTTGATGTAGCTCAATGAGTGATGCTCATTTGCAGGCCAGACTATGGAAATGCATGATATGCTGGATGTGTATCACATGCAGCAACATTACAGGAAAATTTTAGATGTGTGTGCACTATAAATATGGGCCCTCTGAGCTTGGTGCATTGTCACCAACAATTTTAGGGCATACAAAGCCAAAGTTTCTGGGAATTCTGATACTGAGACAGAAAATTTCCTGCAAAACTCATCAAACATATTTTCACATCACCATGAATTAAAAATTCCCCATAATTTGAGCTTGTTGGAATCTAGGCTTATGTGAGCACAAGGTTGAGCATACTGATGTTGCATCACCATTTGGCAGGAAGGATGAATTTAATTATAAATTGGGTTGCAGGCTGCTGCATTACAAAAGGTGATGGGCACAGCCAGTGTGCGAAAAATAATACCATATTTGTGTTCCTCAAATGATATTGTCACATCACACCTAAATCTACAATGTTTGCTCTCCCATCTGAGGATCCAAACTAAAAATATGCCCCAGTTAATGCTATGACTTGTCACCTCCAAGGCTGCACTCAATTGTAATCGCAAAAATAAACTGCAAGCAAAATGATTGAACAGTTTCCACATCCCAGGCATACCAGTCAAGTTGTGGATTCCTGGAATGATCTTGCTTCGGGTAACATACAACACAACATTCCAAAAGTGGGTGTAACAAACATTTTGATTTGGGAGGCTGATCCCAAAAATCATAAAGAGAATGATGCCGGTTTTCACGAAATGAGGGTGGACTATGACTTGCGGTCCACCGTTGTTTTGCCTGCGCTCCATGCGGTCAATCACCGTTACGGCAACCTTACAGGTAACAACAGTGTGCTGGTGGGAACGCAACAGGCAAACATGCTCATCTTTCAGAACAACCAACCTAAAATCCGATGTTGTCAGCAAAAGTATTCCGTTGTACTCCTCCCCCGCCCGCTCCACTCCTTGCAGGAATGTGCCCCGGCGGCGTAAATATCCAACTCAACGCAACTACTGCGCCGGCATTGTGTAACTTACGGACTATCCGTTACCAAATACTTTACCTTACCTTACCTTATGGTGATCGGGAATTGCAACAGGCCACTAGGCCTATAGGTCCCAGTCTCGTCAGGCTCCCGGTCCGGTAACCAAACAGTCTCAAATTATGAGAAGATTCAGTGTGGGACGTTGTACATGATGTCAGCCCAGTGCGTACCGAGCCTTGACTTGAACTGTTCAACTGAAGTCGACGACACGACCGGGTGAAGAAGAGCGTTCCAGTCGTTGACAACCCGCGTGCTGAATGATTTACGACGGACGAAAGTCCTAGCTCGAGGTTTTCTGAGCTTCCATTTGAGTCCTCTCGTCACCTCCGAGTTGTGCCTTGTCAGGAACCCCTCTTCCGACGGCGAGATACCTCGGTGAAATAGCTGGTACACTGTTACCATGTCTCCCCTACTACAACGATAGTACAGTGAGGGCAACTGAAGGAGTCTGAGCCTCTCAGGGTATGGCTGGCGCCTCACTTCATGGACAAGCCAGGTAGCTCGTCGCTGAATCCGTTCCAGCCGCTTCTGGTCCAGTTTGTCGAACGGGCCCTAGATAGCGTTGCCATATTCTAAGTAAGGACGTACTAAGATCTTAAAGAGCATTGGCAACGTGCGAACATCGATATTGGCAAAGGACCGCCTCACGACCGCCAGCATCTGGTTGGCCTTGGAGATCGCTTCCGCCGTCTGCACGTGGAACTGGTACCGGTAATCCACGAAGATCCCGATGTCATTCTCGGTGGCCTCAACCGCGATTTCGGCGCCGTCCAAGAATTACGTCAGCGTCGGGTTGCAGTTTCCGATGTGCATTATTTTGCACTTTGATGCACTAAAGGGGAGCAACCACTCCTTTGACCACTTGGCCAGGGCGTCGAGGTCAGCCTGCAGAGGTGAAATAGTCAGGGGCCTCGGGACACATCAGCAGACTTTGGTGTCCTTCGCAAAAATCTTGACCACGCTTCGCACTTGTTTTGGCAGATCGTTCACGAACATTATGAACAGCGTTGGTCCAAGTACTGACCCTTGCGGGATGCCGCTGACGACGGCGGCCCAGTCCGACTTCGAGCCCTGGACCCGCACTCTCTGCATCCGGTGGGTAAGGAAGGCCCTGATCCAGCGTAGCAAGTTATCTCTCGCACCGTAAGCATCAAGCTTGGAGAGCAGACGGTTATGGGGAACAAAATCAAAAACTTTGCTGAAGCCCAGGTACGCCACGTCTACCAGCTCTCCATCCTCTACCGCGGCGCTCCAATCCTTATGACCTATTACAGCTGGGTGGTACAGGACCGCTTAGGGAGAACCCCATGCTGGGTTGCATGAAGAAGTCCAGACTCCGAGAAGTGATTAAGTAGGGCACCACGGACGAAAGTTTCGAGTATCTTGGAGAAAATGGCAGGAAGGCTCACTGGGCGGTAGCTCGCTGGAGATTGTCGGTTACCCTTCATGAGGGTCGGGATTACCTCGCCAAGTTTCCACTTCAGGGGGAGCCTTCCGGATGCCAAATATTTTCGGAAACATGCTGAGGGGTGCTGCCAGGACATCTGCGGACTCACGAAAAAGCCTTGGATGGACATCGTCTGGCCCAGGGGCGCTCGAGGTCTTCAGAGCGGCCAATTTCTTTGCCACTGCCTGGGTAGAGATGGCCACGTCATCCAGTAACGGTCCAGTAAAGTTGCACGGAAACACAGGCATGGCGCTAGTCCCTTCGTCCGTAAAAACGCTGGCGAAGAATTTACAGAGGACATCGGCCTTCCCTTCGTTACTGCTGGTCAACACTCCATCATCGTCAAGAAGGTCTTCTACCCTGTGTCATGTGCGTAGTCTAGAGTTGGCGTACCTCTAAAAGGCCTTGGGGTCTCTTTTCAGGTCTGCTAATAATTTAATCCCATGCTCTTTCCGAAGGTACCTGGTCAACTTCCGCAGGTCATTGCGACAACGCACAAACCTGACATGGTCCAGAACGTCCTGAGGCCGCGTGTACGTTCGCCATAGTCTTTCCTCAGTCTTCTTTAGTTGCATGGCCCTTGGCTTCATGTATAAGTTCTTCTTAGGTTTAGTCCTTCTCCTGACGGAGCAAACCTCAGTAGCCCTGGCAATTCTTTCCTTGAAGAACTTGTAAGCATCTTCGAGGCTCAGGCTCTCCATCAGGGACCAGTCCATTGACCTGGGAGTGTCAGGCAGATGCTCATGATTTGTGTGTGTCAGCTGGCTGGGACGAGGAGTTTGTAGCCCGGAGTAGCAGACCAAAGTGTATCTGATTACCACATGGTCACTGTTACCTAGCCCAGACAGGTATTTGACTTGGCTCACCACGCCCTCCTCATTTGTGAAAATGAGGTTCCAAATGTTGTTATTGTCGTCCTTAAGCTAGCACACGTAGTTTGCCAATGGAGGGTATGATTCTTTTTGCGGTTCCTTTTGCCAGTATTTTATTTTTGTGGCAAGGAAACACGGTGTTAATTTGCCCAAGGCATTCTAACAGTGGAACTTGAATGTTTAAAAACCTTCATTCTAAAGGCAATGCTTAATGGGTACACTTGAAACAATGCATTAACACCCGTCCGGGGGCGGACTGGATACCCTTCGCACGGGTGGGAGGTCAATTTGACTCCCCGCGATCTCGGAATCTAGACACAGCAAATTTACAGGATGTGTTGACCTGCACGTGAACTCATTTAGGTCAAAGCTTCAGTTTCCTAGGTCATGACCTTCTGCTCAAATAATGTCAAACAAGGTAAATTCTAGGCTGGTCTCCAAAGTGCTCCCAGAACCTAGACAACCATTTCTAAGCAAAAGGTCACATGCTCATTTAAGTTCAGTGACCTTGTTTGACCTTTTGAAGGTCATTGTGACCAAAATCACTCAAGATCGATCTGAGTTGCGCATTTTAATAAGCAACAAAGATTACGCTGGGCAGTATGTTCCTAAAAACAAAATGTTGACCTTGGTCATTTTAGGTCAATGACCTACTCTGACCTCCTCTTATAAGTCCATGGAAGATGTACAATGCGGTTCCTGCTATCACTTAATTCGAAATGAACACCAGAAACTATCCCATACAGCAAACCCTAGAGTAATAAAACAGGTGGGTTTTGACCTCGGTCTGACCCTCATACCTGACCTTAGGTCAGTGTAATTTGCCCATTCAACAATTTGTTGTGTTGCCTAAGAAAGTATATCAGAGATGTATGGCTTCGTCTAACGTTTTTATGCAAACTTTGGCACGGCTACGCCGCACCGTTCGGTGACAATTCTGGAAAAACTTTCGGAGGGTTCAATCAATGGAACCCCTGCCTCACCCGAGCGCGTGCTAAGGCTACATGACCCTGCTTAAATCAACTGATGCTTCTGATCACACCACGTATGACCCGCGCTTATATCACGAGCGGTGAAACGGCCGGTGACATGGGGCTGATATGGGGCGGGGAAGGAATGAGGTTAAACCCCATTTCCCCTTAAACCAGATGTTTCTTACTTTCCAGTAGCCACCAGCTGATGCCCGCCCATGGACGATGCTCATCTTAATACGGTGAAAATGGGCACCTGACATGGTAATGGGCAAATGGGACAACTGGCAAAAAGCAAGTTTTGCGGAAACAAACATGTTTAAAAAAGTGCATCGCTACCGCAACATGCATCGAAAACCATGCAACCCGCTTGCAATTAAGTATATCTGAGGCCGCTTACTCCAAAGCCTTCATAAACTCAACTGTCGCCATACATCCGGCCTGGAAGAAAATCTTGAAAGATATTCCCCACCGAGCCTTGGAAGAAAAACGTAGTTATTTCAGCCCGCATTACAATGCAAACCCAACATAGCCGCAAGCTTTCGTTTCCCAAGCTAACATACGGTGCAAAAAGCTGAGTTCGCCCTCACGTTTATTTCGCACAAATAGAATACGCACATCTGAAGAGCGGCTGACGAGGCGTCTGCCCCGTGGCATGAGCAGGTGACGCGCCGCGATGCGACAGGGCAGCAGCGACAGGACGCGGCGGCCCGGCTCGGCCGGCTGCTGGCGGCTCACGGACACATCGCACTGAGTCGGATCCCCCACTCCGCGCCCGTCGGACGGCGACCACGACAGCGGCGGCAGCCAACATGCACCTCCGTCACAACACCAACGTACAGGAATCAACGTCAATGCCGCAGGTGCCACATACTAAAACGCAGCTTGCGGACAGCGTCGTCAGGGAACGTGCTGCTGACAAGCGCGAGATGTTTTCTTCCCCACACAGGATTCGGGGTACGGTAGATAGCGACTGCCATCACCCGGATCCTTCTCAGCATTCGCACATGACAGCCGTACTCAGTCGGTCGCACTGCTTCATAAAGCAAACATATGGCCATGATGAGCAACCAATCTAAATATGACGCAAATCACAATGCAAAATAAAGCGTTCTGTAGTGTCGGGCAACCACGGATTACAGCGTACATGAGCGGATATATATATATATATATATATATATATATATATATATATATATATCCCAATCCTAGTGTCAGGAAAACGTACCATTGAGCATAAGATGCCGAAACAAAACGCACCCACAACGCTCAAAAATACTTAGCCCAAGATCTCTGAAAATATCTTTCATCTCTAGACCGCAGCGAAAACAAGCTGCGCCAATCAACGGTCCGTTCGCACGGCGCACATCCGGAAACACAGCTGACGTCCGCAGCACCACACTGATCACGAAAAGCCGCCGGCACACTGAGAACACCCGGGCGCGCACACCTAAGCTGCCATATCGGCCACGAACAACCGAGCTGCCACATGGGCCCCGAGCACCTGACCCGGGGCGCCCGAACAGCTATGCTGACCCAGCGGGCTACGACCCTCCGAGTAACACCACCGCGCAGGACCGCGCCGCCGGCCGTCGCCTGGCGGAAGCTAAGCGAACACCGGACCAGCGCTGAGCGACGACCACAACCTGGATTCTAACACGAGATCAGGACGACGAGACCTGTCGTAACTCCGGGACGACCGAGATCCGAGCCTGGCGTCCAGCCAAGCCAACAAGCGGGCGCCATTAAAATGTGCCGTCAACCCCAGAGCGGCCTGACATTAGCGCGATGCTATTTCTGCCTCCTGGGCGCACCGCACGTGCTGGGGCATTGCGAAAGGGCAGCTTTTGGCACCTTGTCGAAGGAAACGACATGCCCCCCAACAATTCTTGACTAGCACAACGCCGAGCGAGTCCAGGCACTCAACACATACAACGCCCTCGCGCTAGCACCGTCAACGCCGCCGCAGGGCCGGAGCCGCGGGCGCCTGGCTCGTCTTACTGCCGACAGCGAGGGAGCCCGGGAGCGGACCGCTGGGCAGCCGGCGGAGCGGCGCCGGCAGCGCACACAGCACACGCAACAGCGGAGGCGCCAGCTACAACTGGAGCCAGGACGGCGCCGGGCCGGGAGCAGAGCAGAGCAGAGCAGAGCCGGCCCCGGCCCCGGCCCCGGCGGGCAACGGCCGGGGCTCTCTCGCGCCACCGCGCCGCCCAGTCCTCAGGGCGACGCCGTGACAGGAGAGCAGAGCTAGGACCGTCGGCTCGGCGGGGAAACGTCGCCTCGCAGCTTTGTGCGCGCGGGCGGCGCGCCGACGCCCAGGGAGAGCGGCTAAGCTGCGGCGCGCGGACCGACCGACGGCGGCGGCGCGACACACCGCCGGGCTATCACATCGAGGGGCGCGCCGCCCCGGCCGGACGGGTGAGCACAACGGCGACGTCAGGTCCGCAGACAGGCGTCAGTGGCCGACCGACAGAGCGACGGGCGACGTCAGCGTCCCCGCGCGCCCGACCGAGATATGTTGCCGGTGCGGCGCGGCGGGCGGCGCCAGGACTGAGCCGCATAACAGCGCGACGACGGGGATCCGCGGCGCTGCGGCCGCCGCGCCGAGCGCGGCGCTGAGCAACAGCAGCGGAAGCCCACCCCGCCACGACACGGACACAGACAGAGACACCGGCGCGGATACAGACACGCCGCGGCCGCGTCCGCGGACCAGCACAGTCAAGCGGAGCGGGCTGCCGCCGAAGCCCCAGGGCCTGGGGCCCGGGGGTTGGGCGCCGGCGGACGGCGCGAGCGGAGGCGGAAGGTGGCGCCGACTGCAGTCGGCCTCAAACGGGTAAATGCGTCCTGTTGAATCACGCTCAAACGATCTGCAAATTCGGGGAGTGGGACACAGTGATCCCGAAAAAGACCGCTAGTGTCCACGAAAAATCGTAAGCCGGACCTCATTTTCTGAAGTCAATCCTGTTTCTACGTCATTTCAGCAACCATAGTTCTACCTAATTCGTCATGAGAGCTACCGACGGGTCCTGGCAAAGCTACTTACTTCCACGGTTGCCAGAACCCCCATGCGTCTAACGCATAACAAGCCAGCGTCTCTGACATTCCGCGATCAAAAATAACGCCCGCGTGACCGACCGCTCCCCGGCCGCCCGCACGCCGTCCTCCAGCACCAAGCTCGCACATATCACCAGCTGCACTGCCTCCGAAGGCGTCTAGTGCTGCAGGCCGGGAGAGCTGGCCAGTGGCGTCGAGCTGTTGTGGTCCAGTGTGACGGCGTCGATGAGCGCGGCCGCCTCCAGACCGGCGGCGCCGCCGCCGCCGGCGCCGCCCGGCGGCCCGGCCGGTCCCGCCTCCTGCACGACAGACCGGACGGTGCCGTCACGCGGCGGCCGGAGCTGACACAGCCAACAGCTCACCCAGCACCAGACCGGACGGCGGCGTCACCCGGCGGACTGGGTTGACACAGCTAACAACTCACACAGCACCAGACCGGACGGCGGCGTCACCCGGTGGACCGGGCTGGCACAGCTAACAACTCACACAGCACCAGACCGGACGGTGCCGTCACGCGGCGGCCGGAGCTGACACAGCCAACAGCTCACACAGCACCAGACCGGACGGCGGCGTCACCTGGCGGACCGGGTTGACACAGCCAACAACTCACACAGCACCAGACCGGACGGCAGTGTCACCCGGCGGACTGGGTTGACACAGCCAACAGCTCACACAGCACCAGACCGGACGGCGGCGTCACCTGGCGGACCGGGTTGACACAGCCAACAACTCACACAGCACCAGACCGGACGTCACCGGACACTATCACCAGACGGGGCCCACTGGCACTGGACAGGGCGCACTGTCCCCGGACGCCGGACATTGGACACGGTACGTTGTCACAGCACACAGGTCACATCATCGACAAAGTTCACTGCTAGCAGTTTGTTGGTAGCGGACAGGGCGCCACACCGAAAACCACCACATCACAGTACAGAGGATACCTAACCGACGCTGAGTTCACAGCCATACCAAGTAGTGTGCAGTGCTCCTCGTCACACGGTCGAGCGTCAATGCCAATGGGCAACGGCACCTCGCTACGGCGTCACAGCGCTGCATCGAGCGCCGGGTATACACGACGAAACTGCAGCCCGACCTATAACCGAAAACAACTGAAATACGGTTTCGGCCACCACCAAACGACGAAAACCGCCAGCATTAGTGACCAGAAGTCAGGGCAGACTTACAACATGAACGAGAAATGCAGCATACTGCGCAGCATCCATTCACTTCACAATCCTTCCGCAGAAGGCCAGCACGCCGCAGCCAGGCCCACCTGCGCCTTGTTGTAATTAGCCTTGCGCCAGGAGAAGCGTTTTTCGTTGCTGAAGTCGGAGGCAGACGAGTTGTACGTGGGGTTGCTGAAGGTGAGGGTGGCCTCCTGGTCGGGTGCGTTCCGCGCCAGCCGGGCCCGGCACAGGAGGCCCAGCACGAGCAGGACCAGCAGCAGCAGCAGCAGGCCGCCGGCCGTCAGCAGCGCCGTAGTGACGCCGCTGGGTGATCCGGAGTCCACCGACCGGCCCTGCCGCCACACAGGCCAGCACACCGTCACCGTCCGCCTAGGCCGCGTGCTGTGACGTTCTCACCCAGCAGCGTGGTGTTGTGGTGTGACGTGAGGCTGTTATCACCTGTGCTGAGGGAAAAGTGTAAGGCGCAGCGCTGCTCTCACCTGTGCGGCGTGTCGTGACTTAGCTCGCCCGTAGGCACAGGGGTGTGCGACAATCTTCTCACCTGTGTGCTGGATATGACCTTGCTTCCGCCCATGGTTCAGAGTGGACAAATGGGAGACGCCGAGAGTGGTATATTTCCATCTAAGAGTGGAATGACATCTTTCGCCCGTGGGCATGAAAGGGCACGTTCTCGCCTCTGAGTGTCACACGCGGTGTTCTCACCTGTGAGTGCGGGTGAGCTCACACTGCTCTCACCTGTGAGTGCGGGTTGGTGTGGCAGGGCCGCTCGTCGGGCGCGTCGGGGCACGCACAGGTCACCTCTCCACCGCCCGTGTGCAGGCAGAGGTGCGAGCAGCCGCCGTTGTCGGCGGCGCACGGACTCGAGCCGCTCTGGCGCTCGGCAGACACGGCCACCACGCTCATGACCCGCTCCAGCTCTGCAACAACGCCCCCACACGGCCGTCACGTGCAGCCGGGGCCACGCCGCCGGCTCGGCAGCCGTGCCCCCGGTGTCGCCATACTCGGCGGCGGGGCCGCCGGCTCGGCAGCCGTGCCCCCGGTGTCGCCATACTCGGCAGGCGGGGCCGCCGGCTCGGCAGCCGTGCCCCCGGTGTTGCCATACTCGGCCACCGGCGGCCGAGTATGGCAACAGCTGATCTGAATTAGCAGTGAAAACGATTTTGCTGACTTCACTGTTAAACGTGACGAGTTGAATGTGCTTACATTGCAAACGACAAAAAACCCACAGGGTTTCGCAGCAGGATTCTCGCCAGGTAAGTTGGCAGAGCTTTGCTGTACGCCCACCGAGTGCAATACTACATGTCCCTCCAGGCCAAATCAGTTTCTGACCTGCTCCTCTCGCTAGACAGGAGAGAAGATCCAGTCACAAGAGGACCCGGCCGCTCGGTGCCGGTCTGCGGCCCGCCGAAGCTCAAGCCACTCACCGCCTCTGATGACGCTCCTGTGGCCGCCGTCGGCCTTGCCGGCCTGCTCCAGCGTCTTGGTCTCCCAGTCGGTCCAGTACAGCCAGTCGCCCATCTGCGGCGGCCGGGCGACCGGTTACCGGAGCCGCACCGCGGAGCCAGCCTGACCTCGGTGTACCACCTTGGTGCACCGCCTCGGTGTACCACCCCGATGTACCGCCTCAGTGTGTTGCCCCGGTGTACCGCCTGGGTGCACCGCCTCGGTGTACCGCTTCAGCGTACCGCCTCGGTGTACCGCCTCAGTGTATTGCCTCGGTGTACCGCCTTGGTGTACCTCTTTTTGATGTACCGTCTCAGTGTACCGCCTACGTATACCACCTCGGTGCACTGCCTCACACAATGGGATCTGGCACGGCGGGCGGTACACCGAATCACCCGGTACGCTGGGCGCGGTGGCGCTACGCCAACGCCACCTGACGTCGGCCAGCGTGATACCCAAAGTATGCCGGTAACATGGAAGTAAGAGGGATGAGTGTCATACCTGCCTGCTGATACCTACAGAGTGAGATACCGGTCGACAGACACAAGATTCAAATACAGCGACAGGTGACTAACGACAGCGTTCCACCTCGCTACGTCCCCCCGCCCCGGCCATCCGCCCTGCTACATCCCCCGGCCCTGACCGACTGGGCGCCCCGTCGGCGCCTGTGGGGACGGCCAGGGCGAGGACCGCTCACCACAGTGACGCCGAACGGGTGGGCGACGCCCGCCACCAGTACGCGCCGGTCGCCGCCCTGCAGGTCACAGGACTCGATCCGGTGCAGCTGGGAGTCGGCCCAGTACACCCTGCCGGCCGGCGCCCCGTATGTCAGCGCGAGCCCTCCGCACACGCGCCAAATGTGGGCGCGCTGGCAAGGACAGCGAGACCGTCAGCGTAACCCGTGCACGTGACATGGCTCCCTCTCGTCCGACTCGCCAGCCACGCGACATGAACAGCATGCTCCGTTGTCTCCAAAACACAGTTCAACGTTCAGTGTTCTGAGAACTCGTCTGCTCTAGAAAATCCATCAAGGCGAGCATATGTGACCTTCGTTCTCTGCAGCTGTGGTATGTGTTGGGGTTACGGACGTCGGCAATGGTGCAGAAATTTGTGCGCACGCATGTACATAACGTGCATTTGTGACGCTATTACGAAAAACAGCCATGCACTTTACCCTGCACAGAGGTTCGAAAACGGTAACAGGCCGTCTCACGGGAAGCCTACTACACGGTGGTCAGTCCCCAAGACGGGTGCCGCAGGAACCACGACAGCGCACCGCTCGGCCCAGCTTTACAAAAACTGCACCAAATGCGTTCCCGCGGTGCCACGTACACAGGCTACCACCCTCACGACACCACCCGCAGCAGCCAGCACCTCGGATGTGCTGTAGAAATGCTCAAAATACCACGTTCGTTCGTTACGTGGTCCGCTGACAATGCCGACCGGCACTGTGGCGCAGTCGCCGGCGATGACCATCGGATCTTGACGACAGCGTCTAAATTTGGAACAATGGTCTGCCACTCCTCCCTCCCCAGCCCGCCGAGTGAACCGATGGAGCCCCGCCACCGCTCCTCACCCGTCCTGCTCGGCGGCCAGGCCGGTGGGCGTCGCCATCCCTCCCCAGCCCGCCGCGTCAGCCGATGGAGCCCCGCCACCGCTCCTCACCCGTTCTGCTCGGCGGCCAGGCCGGTGGGCGTCGCCCTCCCTCCCCAGCCCGCCGCGTCAGCCGGTGGAGCCCCGCCACTGCCACTCACCTGTCCTGCTCGGCGGCCAGGCCGGTGGGCGTCACCCTCCCTCCCCAGCCCGCCGCGTCAGCCGATGGAGCCCCGCCACCGCTCCTCACCTGTCCTGCTCGGCGGCCAGGCCGGTGGGCGTCACCCTCCCTCCCCAGCCCGCCGCGTCAGCCGATGGAGCCCCGCCACCGCCACTCACCTGTCCTGCTCGGCGGCCAGGCCGGTGGGCGTCGCCCTCCCTCCCCAGCCCGCCGCGTCAGCCGGTGGAGCCCCGCCACCGCCACTCACCTGTCCTGCTCGGCGGCCAGGCCGGTGGGCGCGCTGATGCCCTCAGTGACGAGCCGGTGCCGGCCACTGCCGTCCAGCCTGACCGCCTCCAGCCGCGGCGGTGCGCCCTGGTCGGCCCATACCAGCAGACCGGCGGCGGGCAGCACGGCCAGCGCTCGCGGCTGCGAGAGGCCGCCCGTGACCAGCCGGCGCCGACAGCAGCCGCTCAGCGCCATCACGATCAGCGCTGGTGCGCGCGCCTCGCTGAAGAACAGCAGCCGCGCCGCCCAGTCGACGGCCACGCCCTCCGGCCACACGTCCGCCACGTTCAGCAGTGTGCGCGGCGCCGCGACGGCCGGCGTGCGCAGGTCCGCCCACCTGCCCGACAGGGGCAGGGTAGAGCCGGCAGTGGAGGGAGGGGGCGGGCTCAACAGGAGCATGCGCTCGTGATTTGGCTGCTCATGGACACAGAGACGCGTGGTTCCTAAGAGCCGCAGTACATTGACATGCATCGTGTGATCGAAATGCTCGCTTGTACAAAACATGACGCCGATAAACCATGTCGATCCCCGAACTAAAAATCCCCCCCACTTCTGACACTAAAAACAGCTGGCTGCCGAAGGTGGACAGAGCAATACAGCATACGACACCGACACCAGCGGCTCAGTCGGACGACACCGGCCCAAGTGAAATCTCACCGGATCTCGTTGAGGCCCCGGTCGGTGAATACGACTGCGTTGTCGGCGTGCACGAAGTCCAGACGGACGGCGTTGTGAACGCCCGTCACCGGCATAGTGACCTCCCAGCGCTCGTCCGTGTCCAGCGACACTTGCACCACGCTGACGGCCGGCACAGAGATGAGCGTCACCACACGGCGTGTCCAGTGGACGTCAGCACATCTGGACATCGGGACACCGGGCTGGGCACGTCGGCAGAGACGAGCGTCACCACACGGCGTGTCCAGTGGACTTCAGCACATCTGCACATCGGGACACCGAGCTGGACACGTCGGCAGAGACCATCCGGCACGGCGAGGAGACGACCTGCTATCGACGGAGGTGCCGACTGGACGGGTTACATAGCTTCGCTGACTGGCCTCGTTCACTCGGCACGGGGACTGGCCGGCTGCACAGACCCCACCGCCTGACCTCCACCATCGGAGCAGCGACTGACATGGCTGGCGGCCGGCCGGCGGCTCACCTGTTGAGCGTTAGGTAGAGCAGCATACGGCTCGGCCGGGCCGGACACGTGCCGTCGGCGGTCGGCGCCAGCCCCGTGCCGCAGCGGCACGTCTGGCCCCCCGGCCGGCGCAGACAGAGCCCGGCGCAGCCGCCGTTCTCGTCGCCGCAGGCATACCGGGCCAGCGGCGTGTCACGCTGGCGGCGCCGACACGCACAGGCGTCACATCACGTCACGTCACGGATGGGCGTCACGCCATGCCACGCTCAGCTGGCTCCTCGGCCGGCACACACCCAGCCCACGCGGCCGGCCGCTCCTAGCGACGATCGCAGACGAACAGGCAGTGCTTCAGTATTCCATGAATTAACATATGCTCTGTTTGCCCTTGGACGGAGGACTGAGCGACCAGCACTGAGGTGACATGGTGGGGTGACATGGCGGGGCGACATGGCGGAGTGACATGGTCTCCGTCCGACGTTCGAGGCATCGCTGGCCGTGACCCCGGACAAGAGCTCGCCGCGCCTCGGTGGGTGTGCGGAGCGGCAGCCTACCTCCACCAGCAGCAGGTGTCGGAGGCCGTCCAGGCCGCGCGCCAGCGTGTCCGGTGCCGAGAACTTGCTCATGAGGAGGCGTCTCTGTACGGCGCCGCTCGACCCGCCCTCGGTCCAGTACAGGTACACCCGGTGCACGGCCAGCCCGAACGGCTGGCGCAGGCCTGAGGCGAAGTCACCGGTCAGACGTACCCCCGGGCACGGCAGGTCACGGCCACGCCAGGCGGGCGCCGACCGACGCCAAAGGTGGGCGCGCGCCGCTGCACGGAGCGCCGAGTCGCAGCTGCCAAGCGGTGCTATGGCACTGGCCGGTCCCCAGCGCCGTCGGCCACAATCGCACAATGTCCGCCGCCAGGCAAAACAACCGTCAGTTGAAGGCTTAGTTTGTTGCGGGAGTTGAGAGGCCGGGGTCCAGTTCCGGGAGCACCGACCGACCCCCGGCCCAACGCCTGAGCTCGGTCAGCGATGGAGGCGGTCGGCTGAATTCTATTACCGCCGAAAGCAGCTCCTTAACGCAATGGTTCCCCACCCCGCAAGAACATCCAAGAGGCGTGGTCTCCCCCCCCCCCCATACCGGGGGAAGCCATGCACCGCTCAGAGAGTCGGGGCGGACTGACCGGACGCGATCGTGGCGCGGCGCGAGCCGTCCAGGCCGGCCCACTCTATGACGCCCAGCTGGTGGTCGCACCAGTAGATTGTGTCCAGGAGCGCGTGCACCACAATACTGCTCGGCCGGCCCAGACGACCGGTCACCACCACCGATCTGGAACCGGCAGAGGTGCCAGGTGCCAGGGTCACGGGAACACATCGACATACCGCTCCCGAACCGGCAGAGGTGCCAGGTGCCAGGGTCACCGGAACACATCGACATAACGCTCCCGAACCGGCAGAGGTGCCAGGTGCCAGGGTCACCGGAACACATCGACATACCGCTCCCGAACCGGCAGAGGTGCCAGGTGCCAGGGTCACGGGAACACATCGACATACCGCTCCCGAACCGGCAGAGGTGCCAGGTGCCAGGGTCACCGGAACACATCGACATACCGCTCCCGAACCGGCAGAGGTGCCAGGTGCCAGGGTCACCGGAACACATCGACATACCGCTCCCGAACCGGCAGAGGTGCCAGGTGCCAGGGTCACGGGAACACATCGACATAACGCTCCCGAACGCCCGCCCGCTGCTCACTGACCCTTGTGACCTGCCGAGCCCGGCGCAGCCTCACTGAATAGCACGGTAACGACGGGAAAGCGTTCGTCATGTCAAGGCGTAAGAGCGATTTGAAATGCTTCCAGTTGACCCAGCTGACCAATACACATCGTTCGTCCAGGCGCAAACCATACTTGAGGTGAACCGGTCTGTGAGGCAGGTGTAGGTGCTGACTTTTACAGCTGTCTTACACACCGAGCTTGGAACAAATGACGCTAAAAACACTCTAAAACAGGTCGCAAAGCATTTCAGTATACAAGTGGTAGACTGGAGGACTCGTCGAATCTGTCACAACGCGCCCTGCCCTGCCCTCCCCGGCGCTGCTGCCGTCCCACACCAAGTCGTTCAATGCGGGCGGCGGCGGCGGCGGCGGCCTCACCGCTGCGAGCCGTCCATGCCGGCGCGCTCGAGGCGCGGCTCGCTGCCCCAGTCGGCCCAGAAGAGCAGGCCGTGCCGGTGCGAGACGGCCAGCGCGCCGGGCATCTGCAGACCGGCGTGCACCAGCAGCTGGCGCCGCTGGCCGTCCAGCTCGGCCACCTCCACACTGGCGCGGCTCATGTCCGTCCAGAACAGCTGAAACAGAGCCCGCGCCGCGCGGTCGGAGGGCGGCTGACACAGCCTGTCTGACCGCCACAGCTGAAACCCGAGCGGCGGCTCCGGCACCAGCAGCAGCGCGGCTCAGATCCGACACATCCGGCCACGACGCCTGACCTGAACACACAGCTCAGACCGGAAACATCCGGCCTGAACACACAGCTCAGACCGGACACATCCGACCTGAACACACAGCTCAGACCGGACACATCCGGCCTGAACACACAAATCAGACCGGACACATCCGGCCTGAACACACAGCTCAGACCGGACATATCCGGCCAGGACGCCTGACACACGCTGCAAGCGTGTCAGTCACACATACATCTGGTGAGAAATCCAACCAAGACGGCCATCACACATCAATCAACGTGCACCCAACTACTGAAAGCTACACATAAACTGACGGCGTGGACACAGTTCGGCAACCGACAAGGGCTCCCGGTCAGAAACAGTAGCCCTGGCCGCCTGACTGGACGGCGGGGCCGCCTTTCTGACCTTGCCGCCGACCATGTCAATGGCGAGAGCCGAGACGTGCCCCAGCTCGTGCGTCACCACCGGGTGCGACTTGAGGCCGTCCAGCACGGCGCTAACGATGCGGCGCCGGCCGCCGGCGCGGTCAAAGTATAGCAGCCGACCTGGGCCGGACACACAGGGTCACGCTCTGAGCGTCGGCCGGCAGAAGCAGCCTCCCACGTACACACGCCAGCCGCGGCGTGCCAGCCAACCTGCATATGACCGTGAACGCCACTGTTCCACCCAGTCCATGAGCTACCCCGAATGTTCGCCCCCCCCCCCCCCTCCCCCGTGAAGTGACAACAGCGCCTCGGGCGGGGTGTGGCGCCCTCAGCTCAGCGTCGGGCCGCCGGCACCGGCCCGTTCCGCGCACCTGAGCGCTGGTCCCAGGCGATGGCCGTGACGTCGATGTTGCGCGGCAGCGGCAGCACGGTGTCGACGCCCGGCGGATCGGTCAGCGCCAGCCGGCGCACCTCACGGCCGCGCGCGAACACCAGGCTCAGTCTTGGCCCTCGCTCGCAGGAGCGGCCGTCCTCTGACATCGGCACGCCTGGCAAAACGAGGGCTGGTCAGCATGCGGGTCACAAGAACGAAACAACGCAGACAGGTGAGCAGACAGGAGCGGGACAACAAGGGGGGGGGGGGAGAAAGAGGCATCGCCCAACCTCATCCCCAAAACTTCACATTCCACCACAGATGCTGGACAAGCAGCATGAGCGAACAAATGTACAAGACAGAATGATAATCCTACGACCCGCCGGCTTCTACCTGGTAAACAACATCGCTGCAGCGATCAGAAACCAGTGGCGTGCTGCCGGGCCCGCCGCTTAAGTCCACTCACCGGTGGGGCAGCGGCAGGAGGCGCGGCCGGCCGGCGCCAGCAGGCACAGGTGCGAGCAGCCGCCGTTGTCGCGGCCACAGCCGCTCTGCGCCACCTCGGGCGGCTGGGCCGGGCGGTCGACACCCAGCACGGCCAGCGCCAGCGGCGGGCCCGGCTGCGGCAGCGTCAGCGCCAGCCGCACCGGTGCCGGCCGGCCGGCAGCGCTGCCGTTCAGCACCGCCCCCGAGCCGCCCTCCAGCCAGAAGAGTCTGCCAGCGGCGGCGACCAGCGCCAGCGGCGCCTCCCGCTCCGAGAAGAGGCGGCGGGCGGCGCCCAGGCCGTCGTCCGTCAGCGGCGCGGCGCTCACGGCCCCTGCGGCCGACAGCCGGCACACAGTGTGACAGCGCCCCGCCACATGGCCGCCATTGAACACGCAGGCCCACTCATGTTGCAGCGTCGCGCACATGGAATGTGCTAGACTTTGACATGTGCCCTGATCAAGAATAGCAACGCTAATTCTGGCGAGGGTAAAACGTGGCAAAACAGGTTAAGTGTAAAGTGGATGACTAGGAAACCACGTTGATAAGAACAGCGATCTAGCTTGTCAGTAATTGTCAGTGAGGTCACATCGTCAATGCCGGTCAGCAGCTTCACCTCCGCCTGCGGAATCCGCGGGCTGAGATGATTCCTCAACGCCCGTCTGTAGTCGCACGGCCCACCAGCGACGCACCTAGTTTGGCGTCGCACCAGTAGATGGTGCGCGAGTCGGTGTCTAGCGCCAGCCCGGTGGGGGCGCCCAGCCCCGAGCCCAGGACGACCGAGCGTCGCGAACCGTCCATGGCGGCGCGCTCGATCCGACCACCGGCCGCTTCAGGGGCGCCCAGGTCCGTCCAGTACATCAGGCCGGCTGGAACAGCGCACAGCACGGGTCCGTCCAGTACATGAGGCCAGCTGGAACAGCGCACAGCACGGGTCCGTCCAGTACATCAGGCCAGCTGGAACAGCGCACAGCACGGGTCCATCCAGTACATCAGGCCAGCTGGAATAGCACACAGCACAGGTCCATCCAGTACATGAGGCCAGCTGGAACAGCGCACAGCACGGGTCCGTCCAGTACATCAGGCCGGCTGGAATAGCCCACAGCACAGGTCCATCCAGTACATCAGGCCGGCTGGAACAGCGCACAGCACGGGTCCGTCCAGTACATCAGGCCAGCTGGAATAGCACACAGCACAGGTCCATCCAGTACATGAGGCCAGCTGGAACAGCGCACAGCACGGGTCCGTCCAGTACATCAGGCCGGCTGGAATAGCACACAGCACGGGTCCATCCAGTACATCAGGCCGGCTGGAATAGCACACAGCATGGGTCCGTCCAGTACATCAGGCCAGCTGGAACAGCACACAGCACAGGTCCATCCAGTACATCAGGCCGGCTGGAATAGCACACAGCACAGGTCCATAAAGTACATCAGGCCAGCTGGAATAGCACACAGCACAGGTCCATCCAGTACATCAGGCCGGCTGGAATAGCATACAGCACGGGTCCGTCCAGTACATCAGGCCAGCTGGAACAGCACACAGCACAGGTCCATCCAGTACATCAGGCCGGCTGGAACAGCACACAGCACAGGTCCATCCAGTACATTAGGCCGGCTGGAACAGCACACAGCACAGGTCCATCCAGTACATCAGGCAGCTGGAATAGCACACAGCATGGGTCCATCCAGTACATCAGGCCACCTGGAATAGCACACAGCACAGGTCCATCCAGTACATCAGGCCAGCTGGAATAGCACACAGCACAGGTCCATCCAGTACATTAGGCCGGCTGGAACAGCACACAGCATGGGTCCATCCAGTACATCAGGCCAGCTGGAACAGCACACAGCATGGGCCCATCCAGTACATTAGGCTGGCTGGAACAGCACACAGCACGGGTCCATCCAGTACATCAGGCCAGCTGGAACAGCACACAGCATGGGCCCATCCAGTACATTAGGCCGGCTGGAACAGCACACAGCACAGGTCCATCCAGTACATCAGGCCAGCTGGAACAGGACACAGCACAGGTCCATCCAGTACATTAGGCCGGCTGGAACAGCACACAGCACGGGTCCATCCAGTACATTAGGCCAGCTGGAATAGCACACAGCACGGGTCCATCCAGTACAGCATGTCGGCCACAGAAGCACGGTCGGTCCGAGACGCCGGCTCTGGCTGTCACCAGTCGGCCATGGACAAATCTGCCCCGCACATGCCACGTGTGCCCCGCAGGACAACTTCAACTTCGGTCGCAGGTGACGTCACGGCGGGACAACCACGAGCGTCGGCGAGCTCGGCGGCATCACGCGCCGCTCGAAGCGGCCTGCGGCGGCGCAGTCCCCTCCACAGCCACAGCCGAGGCGACCGCCCAGTCCAGTACCGCCATCTAACCGACGCCAGCGGCAGCCCCGACCGGGTCGGGGTCGGGTCGGAGTCATGTCACGTCGAATGGTGTCAGGCCAGGTCGTGTCAGGTCAGGCCAGGTCGGCCACAGTCTGAGGAGCGGCGTCTGACCTGGTGGGTCGACCACGAGGGCCGCCGGACTGTCGAGGCCGTCCGACAGCAGCAGCGAGCGAAGCTGACCATCGGCGCGCGCCACTTCCAGCCGCTGCAGGCTGGCGTCCGTCCAGTACAGCAGACCGCCCAGCCAGTCCAGCGCCAGCGACGTCACGTTTCCTGCCACCGGCCGCGTCACACCCGTCAGCACACTAGCCGTCACACGGCCGCACGGCCGCCGGCCGAGACGTCTGGTGGCACAGCTCCGGTGCCTGCTCGGTCCTCCCCCCTTCCCCCCCCCCCCCCGGGACCACTCGTCCCCGAGCCGCCCGCCTCGTCTCGCCACAGCGCCCGCCTACCGCTCTCTCCTCCCTCGCCGCCCCCGGGACGACGCCTCGCCAGTGCCACCTGTGGGCCGCTCACCGAGGCCGGCATCCAGCACCAGTCGGTGCTGGCTGCCGTTCCAGAGCGAGCGCTGTACACTGCCCGAGTCGCCGTCGGCCCAGAAGAGCGCGCCGGCGCGATCAGCGGCCAGCGCCGTTGGCCGGCCCACCGCCACAAGCGGTACCGGGTGTGGCGTGCCGCCGTCTAGAGGCGCCTCCTGCAAGCTGCCGTTCTGCGCCAGCAGAAGGCCGGCCGGCGGGCCCGACTGGCAGGTCGTCCGACTGAGGGCAGGGCGCAGCACTTCAGGGCAGGTTAGGGCGTGGCACGGTAGGGCAGGGCACTGCAGAGCAGGACAGGGCATGGCATGGCATGGCATGGCATGGCATGGCATGGCATGGCATGGCATGGCAGGGCAGGGCAGGGCAGGGCAGGACGGGGGAGGGCGGGGCCGGGCAGGGCACGGCAGGGTAGGGCGGGTCGGGGCAGGGCAGGGCAGGCGCTGTCGACTACTCAGTACCGGGTGCAGTTATCGTTGTGCGCGCAAGTCGCAGAGGTGGAGGGGAATTGTACTCAGCTTTCTTCTCGCCTATTCCGCGCAGGGCGCGTATTTCTCGCAAACTGCCAAACGCGACCAGTCGCGACTCAACGATTCGCAACAATAATAAATCTGTAGAGATCACTACGTGGTGAAAACCGTCTCGAGTGACGAAAAGGAGTGAGGTCCGAGGCATTAATACTACTACCCCGCGCGCATGAGAGCTCCGCATTTGAAATATGCCGCGACACATCCCCCAGCAGTCTGCAAACGCTCTCAGTAGCCAATCCCGTCACAGATCGCTTAAGTAAAGCGTTCAAGTGTGGGACCGGCGGGGTGTGACCGATACGCCGAGAACCCACCGGTGCGGCCGCGGATGCCGCCCCGTCCTCACTGACCTGGCGGTGCGGCCTCGGACGCCGCCCCGTGCCACTGACTTGGCGGTGCAGCCCCGGACGCCGCCCCGCGCCACTGACTTGGAGGTGCGGCCGCGGACGCCGCCCCGTCCCACTGACCTGGCGGTACGGCCGCGGACGCTGCCCCGCCCAACTGACCTGGCGGTGCGGCCGCGGACGCTGCCTCGTCCCACTGACCTGGCGGTGTGGCCGCGGACGCTGCCCCGTCCCACTGACCTGGCGGTGCGGTCTCGGACGCTGCCCCGTCCCACTGACCTGGCGGTGCGGTCTCGGACGCCGCCCCGTCCCACTGACCTGGTGGAGAGCAGGCGCAGGCCGCTGGGACAGGCGCAGAGGCGTCCGTCGGGCCGCGGCAGGCAGAGGTGCGAGCAGCGGCCGTTGTCGGCGCAGCGCTCCGAGCGGCCCGGCTGGCGCAGTGGGTGTACGCTGCGCACATCCAGTGGATGCTCCAGGCTGACCCGCAGCTGGCGCAGGCTTTCGCCTGCCGCAGCGTTCGGGTGGCGTCACTCCACGCCGCTCTGTCGCCGGGGCCGGCGCCACATCTCGTCCCGATTGACCGCAGGCCAAGCGACAGTCGTCAGTACTCGACCGACGGGACGGCGCGCTCCTGAACCCACACAGCCACTGGAACTTAGCAGGCCGGGTGACGAGGTACTCGACTCGAACGGCGACCTGCGCAACTAGGCGCGTCAAGTCTACGGTCAGACAGAAGCTTGCCGTGCCTACTTGACGCACGGGGAGGCTGCCTGAGACCCGTACACGGAGTACACATCGACCGGAGCCAGGCGCATGCCGCCAATGGCAACATCTACAGCAAAATACAGCGAAACATCTATCGCTAACGTACGGTGCTGCGTAACAGAACACAGTCGACCAGCATACTGCGAGCAAGATTAGATGAATGCTGATCATGCTCGGGCAGCCATGCCAGATGCCCGGGGCTGAGCTGCGCGGCAAGCCAGCGGCGCTGACACCAGCTCAGAGACACGCTCGTCAGAATCCAGCCCAGTTGAGCGGCGCCGCAACAGCGGCCATTGTCCCCATGCTCAGCGAGTGTTAGGCAGCTCAAACAGTCTCCTCCGACGGAGGCGCGACGCCGACCTGACTGAGCGGAGTAGGCCTGCGCACACCAACATAGATCCCGGGCCGGCCGAACACCGTTACAGCAGCCCGTCCCACGGAGCACGCGGTGCCAGGGATCGGCCCGCTCCGGTCGCGCTATTGGTTGGCACCACCAGCAGAGGACAAATGGCACGGGACGCCAGCGAGACGCCAGTACTGCCGAACAGAACAGATGCCGAGCTGGCGGGCGGCGGAAAACACGACCTGGAGTCGACAGTTACCGCCGCCACCGACTGAGTGGCGATTTGAGTCGTGCTCTTTCGCATGTTTCTTTTTACGACTTTCACCGATTCAACACTAATGCAGGCCCAAGAACTGTCTTACAGGCACCCGGGCCAATGACCAGATAGTGTGGTGCCACGGTTGTCATTTGTCGCCGATTCCGGCATCCGCGAGAGGTCATTTTCGCACCGAACGGCACCAATTCGCTGCTGCCTGTGCTGGATTGGCCTCATCTACATTAACTGGTCTAGCCAACCGATCTGCTCGCTCGGACACTGCTACTGGACACGGACGCGGCACCGAAGTCCTAGTCTACGGCGACGGTGGCGTGTCACGTATGCTAAAGCCAATCGTCTTGTTTGATGTGTGATGACACTAAGTTTGCTTTGTAGTCGCTTGCTGAATATTGCAAGAAAAAGAGAAACAGAGTCACTGAGCCTGCGAACCCAAACAGCTCTGAAATATCAGCAAGTAAGGCAGTTTTCTCCCAGGGAGGGCATAGTTCGAATGCTTGCGTGGCGTAACGCAATCCCTACACGGTGGTTTGGTGAGCCCGTGCGTCCAGACGGGGGATGGACGGAGGCACCGCCGCCGGAGCCTGTCTGACTGCACCGCTGCCACCCGTGCTGGCCACGCCGTCCCTGCCACGCCACCAGCGGCGGTGGCTGGCCCAGCCGCTGTCTCCCAGCACGTCAAGCTGAGCCTGCGACCAGCGGGTCTGACCAGCAGCTGACCGGCCAGCCTCGGCGCCTGAGGCCAGTGGATCTGACCAGCAGCTGCTCCGGCCAGTTTCGGCGCATCAAACCGGAGCCCGTTGGGACAGAAGCAAGCGTCCATGCCATATGTGTGTATGTGGGGAGGGGGGGGGGGAGGGGGTGCCGAGGGATGCAAAAATGAACGTCCACCTGTGGCTCTCAAAGCACTACAAGCCCGGCTTCAACCACGCATGTGCGTCTTCCTATGCGGACAGCGCTCTCCGAATCAATACATCTAATCTAACAAAAATCGGCGAGGGAGCACACGATATTTATGCGCACGATACGTGGACAGAATGCACACAGACCCATGCAAGCTCGCCAGCCGACGCGCGCGCCTGCGCCAGTGGTCACGGTGCGCTAGCGCAGTTCCGTCCCACTGGGGCCTGCGTCTGCTGGGATGTCCCGGCACCCGAAAGACGTGAGCGGGTATGCAGGCGGGAGCGTGTCTGCTCAGGGAACGGAGGAGAGGAACAGCCAGGGCGCGCGAGGCCGGCCGCGCGGAGGCGAAGAGCCAAAGCGCGTGCTTGCCGGTGTACCGTGGCGCTTGTCGGCCGCGTGGAGGGCGTGTGTTTTCAGGTCGGTCCAGTACAGGGTGTCCTCGAACAGCGTGAGACTGAACGGATGGGGTACGCCGTGACCCAGCACCTGCAACCAGCCGAGCGTCAGCCGCGCCTCAGCCGTCGCCGACGGGGAGTGCGCAGCACTACCACCACCACCGCCGACAAAGGCGCCGTCACCATCACCCCCGGAAGAGCAGCCCGCAACGCTGTCACATCCGAGCAGGGGCACAGGCACAGACACGGCAGCCGCTATCGTGGGCGGAGCTGCGGCGACTGCCGCAGCCGGAATCGGCAGGACGGTCCGCACGCAGACGTCTGAGCCGCGTCGGGCGCACGGCACACCCACCGCCACCGCTGCCGACGGCCACCACCAGCGGAGGACAGGCAGACACTGTCCCGGCCGACAGTCAGACCGCCGCCACACCGACCCCGACAGCTTCGACTCGAGCAGCCTTGTGTCCGCCCGTCACAAGCAGCCAAACATTCGCCGGGCACCGATGTAATCTACGTCGGCGTATCTGCCGCCGGAATCACAAGCCATCCCGTTTGAACCCGCCGCGAGGCACCTCCCTTGCGTCTCGCGCTCGTCACGAGCTGGTGGCAGCCAGAATGGACTCTGTAGCGTAACCGCTGGATGAGAGCAGCTGGCCGCATGCCGCCATCGCCGATCTGAAAGTGTCGGCGCTGGGCCGCCGTAGCATCCTCTGCAGGTTGAACCCGACGGGTTCGCCAGACGCTCACATGCAGTGACAATGGCTGGCGCAACGTCACCACCGGGACCAGCCGGCAACACAGTATGACAGGTGGAGCAGCCAGCAACATAGAGTATGACAGGTGGAGTAGCCAGCAACACAGAGTATGACAGGTGGAGTAGCCGACAGCACAGATTATGACAGGTGGAGAAGCCGGCAACACAGAGTATGACGGGTGGAGTAGCCGGCAACACAGAGTATGACAGGTGAAGTAGCCGGCAACACAGAGTATGACAGGTGGAGCAGCCGGTAACACAGAGTATGACAGGTGGATCAGCCGGCAACAAAGAGTATGACAGGTGGAGTAGCCGGTAACACAGAGTATGACAGGTGGAGTAACCGGCAACACAGAGTATGACAGGTGGAGTAGCCAGCAACATAGAGTATGACAGGCGGAGCACCACACCTGTGATTTCTGTACGAAAGCCCTCTTATCGCCAGTGACTGCTGTATTGTCCCCTACAGCCATGCACTCTGACAATCCTTCCACTGCTCAGTAGACTTCGTACCCCTTTAATATCTTGTCCGTGCCTCCCCGTCCCTCTCGCGCAATCCCCGTCCTTCTCGTGCCCTCCCCGCCCCTCTCGTGCCCTCCCCGTCCCTCTCCTGTGCCCTGCCCGTCGCCGCGGTGATCCTGGCTGGACCAGAGCGCCGCCTGACCTGTCGCCGGCCAGTGCCGTCCAGGCGGCAGCAGCCGATGGTGTTCAGCTTGGCGTCGGCCCAGTACAGCGTGTCGGTCGGCTGGTCCAGCGTCAGGGCATTCGGCCACGCCAGCTGGCCGGAGACGACCCGGCGCCGCCCACTGCCGTCGCCGTTCACGCGCTCGATCCGCGCCGGTGAGCCTGCCAGCAGAGCGGCGCCGGTGACGGGCGGCTCGCGCGGGACGGCCCGGCTGGCGGGGTGGCGACACCTGCGCATACCACACAGGTGGGCGGCCGGCGAGGGCGGCACGCTTTCCGAGGCAATCGGTGTGGACACGAGGCAAGGCGTCCTTACCAAATAAAAGGCGTTGATTGGGGAGTCAACTTAAGCAGGCCAAAGACATAAACAGTCGGCAACTCGCCGAAAAAAACACATCCACGGATGTGTGAGAGGTCATGTGACGCGACCGGGCTCCATGGACAGCGAGAGGACGAGAGGACATGGACTAACAATAACAACTGCGGCCAAACCACAGAGCTGCATGGGATCGGCCCCATGGACAGCGAGAGCTGACTAACAATGACACCCGCGGCCAAACCACAGAGCTGCATGGGATCGGCCCCATGGACAGCGAGAGCTGACTAACAACACCCGCAGCCAAACCACAGAGCTGCATGGGATCGGCCCCATGGACAGCGAGAGCTGACTAACAACAACACCCGCAGCCAAACCACAGAGCTGCGTGGGATCGGCCCCCATGAACAGCGAGGGCTAACAACAACACCCGCAGCCAAACCACAGAGCTGCATGGGATCGGTCGGTGAACGTCCGACCAGCTAAACCCAGGTTACGTCACCATGATCTCGCTACGCTAGACCAGAGCGCATCAAACCATCACTCGCGGGGACTACCGCTTCGGACCAGGGTGACCGCGACAGCCCGTGCCCGTCGGCTGCTTACCGACGTCGGCCCAGAAGAGGAAGGCCCGCTCCGGGTGGAGACAGAGGGCGCGCGGCGCCTCCAGGTCGGCGGCAAGCAGTCGGTGTCGGTGGGCGCCGTCCAGTGTGCTGACCTCCACCGCACCGGGTCGCTCCTCTGCCCAGTACACCAGGTCGTGCAGCCAGTCGACGGCCAGGCCGGCCGGCCGGAACAGGCCGGCCGGGGTAACCGCTGGCAACGCACGACAATGGGCGAGTCAAGGACCACACCCATCTTCGGCAGTCTTAATCTGATGACGCATACAGGGCAACACAAGCGTGCATGTTGCAGCTCTCATGGCAATGCAGCCTTTCAGCACTAACCACATAGCTCTGTGATAAGCGAGGCTCCCGCTCCACCTTCGCCAAGGCTCCCGTTCCACCTACGTCACGGCTGCCGTTCCACCTACGTCACGGCTGCCGTTCCACCTACGTCACGGCTCCCGCTCCACCTTCGCCAAGGCTGCCGTTCCACCTACGTCACGGCTGCCGTTCCACCTACGTCACGGCTCCCGCTCCACCTTCGCCAAGGCTGCCGTTCCACCTACGTCACGGCTGCCGTTCCACCTACGTCACGGCTCCCGCTCCACCTTCGCCAAGGCTCCCGTTCCACCTACGTCACGGCTCCCGCTCCACCTTCGCCAAGGCTGCCGTTCCACCTACGCCACGGCTGCCGTTTCACCTACCCCACGGTCGGGAGCCGGTGATGAGGGAGCGGTAGATGACGTTCTGCGCCGTGTCCAGCCAGAAGAGCAGGCCGCGGCTCAGGTGGTAGTCCACATATACGGCGTTGGCCAGACCGCGGTGGGCCGTGGCCGAGAAGGCGCCGTTCAGGGTCACCTGACGCAGGCCATGTGTCAGGTCAGGTTCGAGGTCTCTGGCGCGTGACGGACAGGTGGCGACCTCGATCAGGGCCGGGCAGGCCAGAGGTCAGGGCACCACTCGCCTCGCTAGACAAGTCAGCGGCTCATTCACCCAGGACAGCTTCAACGTAGTCTCCACCCACAGAGCTCACGAGCACGGGTCTCGCTCCCTCAACATGGTCTGCTGACAGTAAGCATTCAACTTCATGGAAAGATAGAGAACCGGAGAACCAATATGCCCACCCGGAGAACCAATCCCTCGCGTTGCATGACACAACTCCCGGCCGCCGTCCGCCGACTACCCTCCTCAAGAAGAGCCTGAGGCGGCAGGCGGCACGTCACCTGCTGGATGGTGTGTTTGGCGGCCAGCATGAGGGAGGCGGGCGGCGGCCCAGCCCGGCACGTGACGCCGTCCGGCCGCAGCTGGTAGCCGGCCGCGCAGCTACAGTTGAAGCTGCCGGCGCTGTTGTGGCAGAAGTGGCTGCAGGGTCGGTACAGGCCGCACTCGTCGACGTCAGCGCAGCTGTCACAGCCGTCAGCGCGCGGTCAGAAGTCGGTCAGGCTGTCAGACGTTAACACCGGGCAATAGGGAGACCGGCAGCACACACAGGTTAGAGGCCAGCACGGGTAGGCGGCCAACAAACCCTTTTTCTGACTGACCCGATCCGCTAGAGCCGAGAGATCATCGAGCTCGACTTCCACAATGTTCACGGTGGTCCTTTACATCCTGCTCATCGGAACTGAATGACACTCAGACGAGCGTTGCGCCATAGGGCCGTCTCGGGAGCCCCCCCAAACAAGACCTGGCCACCGCGCCACTGTTCCCGTCCACTGCCCATCTGCTGGCCTCCCGTAGCCCCGGCCGCCACCTCTGAGTCGACCACCTGATCTGGGACGCCACCGCTGACCTGACCCGGAGGCGCCGCTCCTGACCTGATCCGGAACGCCGCTGACCTGACCCTGGGCACCGCCGCTGACCTGATCCCGGGCGCTGCCGCTGACCCGGCTCCGCGGTGCGCTGACCTGACCCCGGGCGCCGCCGCTGACCTGACCGGGGCGCCGCCCCTGACATGACTCAGGGCGCCGCTGACCTGACCCCGGGCGCTGCCGCTGACCTGACCCCGGGCGCTGCCGCTGACCTGACCCCGGGCGCTGCCGATGACCTGACTCGAGCCGCCGCCGCTGACCTGACCCGGGGCGCCACCGCTGACCCGACCCCGGGCGCTGCCGCTGACCTGACCCGGCCCCGCGGTGCGCTGCCCTGACCCCGGGCGCCGCCGCTGACCTGACCGGGGGCGCCGCCCCTGACCTGACTCGGGGCGCCGCTGACCTGACCCCGGACGCTGCCGCTGACCTGACCCGGTCCCGCAGTGCGCTGACCTGACGCGGTCCGGCTGCAGGGCGTAGCCGGAGCGGCAGGTGCAGTTGGGCTCGGCGTCCGAGGGCAGGCCCAGGCACAGCTGCTCACAGCGCGCGGTCGGCGGACACTCGGCCAGGTACGCGCACCCGTCCTCGTCTGAAAGGCGAGCACACGTCACCGACGGCAGGCTATCACGACAGTGCGTGCCCAGTGGTTACACTCTGGCGGGAGGTGCCAGCTGACGTGCGTCTGAGAGTGGCGCCGCCCGCACGGCGGGCCGGATACCCACCTTGTCCCCAGGAACACTGTCTGAACCCGTCGCAGACCTGCTGCGGCGGCAGGCAGGGCCCCTCCGGACAGTGGAACTGCCCACTGGGGCAGCCGGGCTCGCAGTCCACCTCGTCCTCGCCGGCGTCGCAGTCCTGGTGGCCGTCGCAGCGGTCCTCGGCCTGCCGGCGCCGACGCTCGGTCACACCGCGCCGGCAGCGACACGCCGCACCGCCGGGGCGGAGCTCACCGCCGCAGGCCGCGACAGGCGCCAGGGCAGGCCACTCCAGGCACAGTCCCTCGGGGGAAGGTGGCGCACTGGCAGACAATGGGGGCCTCCGCGACAGGCACCAGACCGCCGGCCGAGTGCGCGTGGCCGATGACTGGTGGATGGTAGCGTGGTGGTCGGTAACTGGTAGATGGCGAGATGGTGGGATGGTGGGGTTGCGGGATGGTGGATGGTGAATGGCAGGGTGGTGGATGGTGGCTGGTGGATGGTGGTTGAAGGTCAATGGCTGATGGTTGATGGCCGGTGGGCGGCGGGTGACGGTAAGCGCGGTCGACAGCACCGGAACCGCACCTACCGGCAGGCAGAGGCCGTTCAGGCAGGTGAACTGGTCACTGGCACAGGCCGCCGGCGCCGAACAGTTGCGCTCGTCCCGCCCGTCGTCGCAGTCGGACGTGCCGTCGCACACCCAGTCAGCCTCGATGCACATCGTCTCGCACCTGACGACACCGGGGAGAGGTAGGGGGATGGGAGGGAGGCACGCCGATGTCAGTAGGGCGCGACGGCGATCTGAGGACGGATGTCCTCACAAGGCAGCAAAAGGGCACGCACGCACGTGCGTACGCACGCACACACGCACGCGCGCGCGCACGCACACACACGCACGCACGCACGCGCGCACACACCCACACACATTAACGCCATCGAAAGGTACCTGGTGCACGTCTGAGGCAAATGAGCCCAAAGGTAGCGTACGTTCACACACCAACTGCGCGATACAAAACACAGTGTTGGCTCCAAGCACACATCGGCCTTACAAACGCTGCCTGGATCGCAGTAATGGAATATGGACTTGGAGTGTGAGCTGAGCCTTCGATGCGGTATTGCCAGCACTGACAGCGTCGCCGCCAGCAGCCGGCCTGCCTGCCGGCAGTCACCTCATCTCGCCGGGTGCACACTCGGTGACGTCGCAGTCCTCGTCGCCGCCGTCGCCACAGTCGTCGACGCCGTCGCACAGTTGGGCAGCGCCGACGCAGAAGGCGCGGTGCGGACACCAGAAGCCGTCCGCGCCGCAAGGCGAGGCGGGAGCTGCGAACCGGGCAGCAGTTCAGGGGGAGGGGGCGGACACCGAGCACGCCAGCGGCCTTCGCTCGGCACCACGTCCGGGCAAAGGGAATCATCAGACGTGGACGAACACGCTGACGCGCAAACGAGCGTATCGGCGTTCGTTCCGTTCAAGTCTTCAAAACATGTCAGCACCTCGGTGTGTGTTTGCTAACACAACGCAGTGTGCCCATTTCGCGCGAGGTCAAGAGGCTCACCAGCCTAACAGCATGCTCCCGCTCACCGGCGCAGCCGATCTCGTCCGAGCCGTCCTCGCACTGGTCGACGCCGTCGCAGCGGTACAACACGTCCAGACACTCGGCGTCGCCGCGACACTGCAGCTGTCCCGGCCCACAGCGCCTGGCCGGCAGAGGGGCGGCCGCTAACGCCCGGCACGGCGCCAGACCGCACGCCAGCACGGCCACGCCGCCACTCTCGGCGGGCTCTGGTGCATGGGTTCGCCGCACGTCGCGCATGTGCTGTGCTCTCAGCGTACACGCATCACACGGGCTTTCAGGCCGAGGGGAAATATGTGTGTTGAAAGGAAATGAAACGCGCAGAAAAAAACGGAAGGCCCTACCTCTCCTAAGCAATCTTAAGCCCCAAACTTCGATAACAACAATGTCCTCCTCCGGGATTGTCAGGTTGCGGGGCATGGTCAGGTGTGTGGAAAGTCTCTCCGAAAGGCGGCTCAGTGCAGGCGCGTCGCCGAAGAGTTCGTCGCCGGCAATGAAGTGTTCGCTTGTAACGGTTTAGGGCTCATTTGCAATGGTGAAGAGCTCACTTGCGTCAGCGGGGGTCAGCACTGCTGCGTCTGTGATGGGCTTCTGTCTGTGGCGGCGGGGGACCTAAAAACGCCAGTGTCAGTGACAGAGTGAGCCAGTGTCTGATACCGGCTCCCCAGTGGCCGCGCGGGATCCCCACCGCAGCCCCCCCCCCCCCCCCCCCCCGGCCGCCCCGTGCTGGCGGCCAGCTTACCTGTGGTGGTGGATGGCACAGGCGGCCTCGTCGGAGCCGTCGGGGCAGTCAGGGACGCCGTCGCACAGCCAATCGACGTGGACGCAAACGCGCCGGTCGTGACAGGCCGCCTGGCCGGGCTGGCAGACGGCCGCGCCGGCGGCGCACGCCTCGTCGCTGCCGTCGGCGCAGTCGGCCGTGCCGTCGCACACGCGCCGCCGCCCCACGCACTGGCCGCCGTCGTCGCACTGGAATTCTGGTTCGCGCGCGCGGAGAGGTCGAACGTCATGTGACGGCGATGCGACGGCGCTCGCCGGTCGGGTCGCACTTGGCAGGCAGCTGAGGCTAGTCAAAGGTCAAATCCTGCTCACTTTTGCAGGGTATCACATGCTGACTGCATTATACTGATACATATTATACTGAGTGCATGTCCATCAGTATAACTTCATCTACATTGTTATCACCATACATCTAAACACCATCCAGCTGAAGGCCAGGAAACAATAAACAGTTGTGTTCATTGGGGAAGATCAGGATGATCTTGGTTGGCATGAAGGGTTTTGGTGGTTGTGGTGTGCCCACAGGGTAATTAGAATACAAATGTCCTTTGCTTTCACACAACTGTAAAGGATACCAGTGCAATGGAACAGTCACACAAGTTCCAATACATTCACTGCTTACCATTCCCTGTACAGACAAGAGCTCCAGCAGAGGCCCAGTGAATCACACCTGCAATGAATTATTAGGATACATGATGACAGAAGTTCACAAAACTGCTGTTGTAATTAAACTATGAGTACATTTCCTACACTGAGCACTGTTCTTTCTTGTGCTTATCCCAACAGATTCATGCACTGAGACTATACCAAAATTATCTCCCATTAAACCAATATACTTAGCAGTACAGATACAAAACTGCAATGATGTACACATATTTCTGTTGAACACAGCAATTTGAAATGTATAAGATAGTTATGAATAATGTTTTCCACTTGAAATGTTTAACAGTTCCACTGTTTTTCATTTGCACAGGTGCTGCTTAAAATACAACACACAGCTGGACTGATATGCTTTGAAATTGTTCACAAATGTTCATTACATCTTATATGTCATTCACTTTGAAACATTTCAGGGGATCTGTTGTACCTCCATGTAATGGTATCAGTAAACATTCCTGATTGATGGATAACATATATATAATATATCATTGTGCTTTAGTAAAATGTACAGTCCTTGACCTGAGTTTTATGTACCCTCACACACCTCAGGCATACATAATTGCCTTCAACTTTTAATAAAATGCACTGGTTATAGACATGGCTACAATCACATGTTATGAAAATGCATTTTATATACTTACTGTAGACAATTGCTGAGTACCAGAACATTGTGCCAGCAGGTGATGCACTTAAGACCCTAACTGAGCAAAATGCAATCCATCTGGAAGTGGGCATAATGTGGATATATTAAAGCGTAGCACTAAAGAAAATGAATGAACCCATGGGACACTTTTGTGCATTCCACATGCCAGCAAACTTCATTGCTATGAGGACCACAAAGGGAAGTGGGACAAACAAGCATTTATGTTTTCAACACTACAAGGATCTATAAATACAACACTATCTTGCACCTAAAAGTTTGTATTATGCAAAGAACAGCTGATATGGCAAAACGTCCCCGTGGAGTTCTGCTGCGCAGAGTTTATCACAGTCTCGCCATTGTTCGGCAATCAGCCCCCAGATTTCCCTGCCCTCACCGAAACTTTGGCTTGCGCCATCGCTTTACAGAGACTTGCCACTTCAATGCTGGAAAGCTATGGAAAATATGGGAAGCTCTGTCGGCACTCTACCAATTGCCCCGACCACCGCCACCTCCCACTGCTCCGTCCCTCCCCCACAAACGTCCGATCCTGTTAAACTGACAGGGAGCTGTTCAAGCTGACAATTATTGTGGTACCCCTAGCGGCGTCTTCAATCCTACATCATTTTCAAAAAGGCTTTCATGCCAAGTAATGAGTTATATACAAAAGCAAAGATACACATAATTTGAACATTTTTGAAGTAAAAATATGGTTATATGAGTCCAATACAAGTGTTCCTCATTACCAACACCGGTTGTTGGCTATTATTGTTTCATCGCCTTGCATTACACAAGTAGCCACTCTGTGTTATTGTTTGTGGTATACCTGCGGGTCGCGAACGCACGATGATTTGCCTTTTTTACTGAAACTTGTGTTGACCCTGGCAACCAGTCGAGCATTTTATAACGTGCTATCACTGTTTTGCAGAAGAAGCATCATACAGGCATACCCCAGATGATACCTGTTCTGAATTTGAACCCGGTCCCCAACACCTACTTTGAATCCACTGCTGATGCCGAGCAATTATAGGTTTGGTAAAATTGGCACGTTGTCAGATACGCTGGTTTTTACAGGAACTCTTCTCTTTCCTTGAGATGTAAAAAGCGACCATTTGGTGGGTGTGCGAGCGACGGATGGACGTTCGTACGGGCAGTTAGCAACTAATGAATGATATCTAGCTTTTCTATGTTGTGCTCAGAAACAAGCACGCCCAGCATCTATTCCCTCAAATTTATTTCATACTCATTTTGTCGGAATCCGCCAGCGCACTGCCCCCATCGCACCGCGCCGCGCCGCACAGCCTGCGCCAGTCACCTAGCGGGTGGCTGAGCGAACTACATGTGTCGCCTGCCGGCACCAGATGTCGCAGCGGAGTGAGGCGCGCATCGATCGCCGGCGCCGTCGGCCCGGGAGCGGCCAGCCGGCCGGCCAGTGGCGCGCCGGCGACTGGGGTGGCCCGATGCCGGGCCTGGTGGCGTTCCGCCGCCGGTGGGGCATCGGCAGCGATGACTTGGTGGTGCCCGGCGCCTTCTTCTTCATCCTGCATGCCATCTGGTGAGTGCAGTGGCGGCGCGGCGCCCTCCGGCCGGCGCCTGGCTCAGCTGGTTTGCCCCGAGGGCCGGCGGGGCGTGGAACGCTATGGTGAGGCTGCTGAGCCCCGTAGTGCGGACATAATTGCAGGAGTGATTTGAGCCGACGCAGCATAAGGCGCGCTGGCTTGCTGATCTCGCCAAGCGATTTGGCTGCACTTCTTCAGGCTCCTCTACCAAGCCTTGTCCCAACAGATGTTTGTAACGCCATGGGCCGGTATCCCGCGTGACGTAAGCCAGTCAATGCTTTTTAAGTACTGATTAGATACTCGTGATGTTTGTGCTGACTTTTCGGTTGAAGCGTGTCCAGCGGTAGGCTCGGCTCCATTGCCCTCCTCACGTCACGTCCCCTATCGCGTCACGCCTCGCCGCACCGTCGATTGGCCGCCCAGCCAGCGGGTGTCGGCACTCTGTTTCAGCGCCCAATCGACTTCGGTCGCTGTATACATGTGCGCTGTTCCGACGCAAAGTCCAGGTCCCTTTGTACTAAATTTACATGGTCGTCAGACTGCGTGCCAAGATATCGCTCCTCATGGCCGGTGTTCCTACATGGACGAGGTGCTAACCGCGCCTCCCGCTGCCGCGCCGACGGCGACGCCCCCTGCAATCACGGCGGAGACGCGGCTGGGCTGTTTCACGGCGCCGGTGATGCGTTGTGTCCGGTGGCCGTGGCCGCCACCACAGCCGGGCGCCGCCCGCTCTGTTTACACTACACCTGTGCGGCTGGTTCGCGCGCCGTGCACTGTCAGCTGCCGGTGACGGACGCGTAGACCTCACAGCGGCGTGTTCGCAGTGAGCGGCCGCCCGACTCTTCCGCTGACTCGGCGTGGCGCTGAAGCCTCGGGCGTCCTTTGACGTATGCGGGCTGGGGCTGGGCGTGCGCCGCGTGGAAACGTGCGAAGCGGGTGGTGTTGACCTGTGGACACGAGGCGGTCGCTGTGAGATCTTTTAGCAACAGCGTCAGGTAGGACCGGACACGTGTTTAGGGTGTGACGAAGGCGCAGAAGTACAGGGAAGCCTCTTACGCCAATGCAAGTAAGTGACGTGGCTGGGGAGTGACAGATAAACACGTTCCACGTAACTGGATGCCGCGCGTAGGTATATTGGCAGCGCAGACGTAGTCCAGATAGCGGCCGTGTAGCCCGCGTATCCTGCGGTATCGGCTGACGCTATCTTGTCTACTACTAGCGTTATTTGCTTTGGCGCTGGGCTCCTGAAAAGGCACGCTCCTAAAGCGCGTGAGGGATTTGGCATAGAGCAAGCTGAGTCAACAACTCGGTTTGATTAAACTTTCCGGGGCAATAAAGTCGGCGCAGCGTACCCCACCTAATCACTGGCCTCAAGCATGGCGGGCCCTTCTGCGGCGCCGGCCGCCGTTCTTCCCCCGATACGATGGCGTCAGTAGCCATAATGGCTGGGGAGATGGGGCGCGGGTAGCGGGCGAATGAAGTGTTTGAAGCTGTATCTTTGTGCCCGTCTGCGCCACACCGCGATCGCCGAATCGCTCTGTGCTTTGTTCTTGACCGTGCTGGTCGACAGTCGACAGTGGCAGTGGCATGACCGGACTGCCTTGATGCCAAACAAGAAAGGACTGAGTGAGTGTTGGATACCGGCATTTGGTTATACCCAGCAGCGGCCGCCGGTGCGCTCGGCCCCGTCCTATCGCCAATCCTCGAAACTCCCCATCTCGTGCAGGCCGTCCCCGGTCGGCCTGCCTCGCTCGCGGGCCACGGAGAGGGACAGCCTCGACGTCCCCTGCACTGTAGAGCGTGCAGCCGCGCCCGCGGCCACCTGCTCTCGCGGATGGGGGGGGGGGGGGGGGGAGGGGTTTGCCGGGCTGGCTTCGCAACACATGTTCATACGTGTTTTCGCATGTTCGTAAGACATGTCCGAAGTTATGTAGCTACTCCTGAAGCAACTCATGTGAATGGGTTTTGATCTGTGCACCACATGGTACCTTTCACGGTAACTTTCGGACAGCTGCGACCGAAACATTATAACTGCGAGGATATTTTGGATGGGCGTTGGCCGCAGTTTTCGGCTTGGGTCATAGTGTCTTGTGTCTGATATGGGTTTCGAAGAATATGGCTGTAATGTGAGCACTGGGGGGGGGGGGGGGGGGGGGCTAGATCGGGTATTTTGACCCCTTTCTATTTTTCCGAAATACATTTTTCCCCTCCCATTGTGTCCGTAGGATCCATGTTTTTTACGTTTACTCTTTCCAAATGTCAGTTTCAGGTTAGGCTGCATCCTCCAGATTCCAGTTTGCCCCCTTCCCCCCTCCCCCAATCCTGATTTATCCCTCAATCTCAGAGTCGGGGCTACACCCATGTCGAAGAAGGGCCACTTCCCGATCAGTTGTTGGCACACCTCCGCGCTCTTTAGACAATTTTGACACCTGGGCTGCGCTCCCCTCAACCAAACGCCGTCCATGCTTGAAACCTATAACGTCGTAGGCAAATACGTCACAGCAGTTCCTTCGGCTTGGAGAATAGTCGTTTCTGTATGATGTAGGCACTTGCGACATCACAGTTAGCGACTCTCTCTGCCCATGGGGAGCGCGACCCTGGTAGTGAGTTGCGGCCGGTCCATTCGCCCACACAGCGCAGACGACTCCGGACCTTCAGCTGCTCTGATTGCTGAGATCGGACGTAAATCTCGAAAATTGCCCAAAAAAATCCCTAAAAATCCCTCAAAACCGGCTGGTCCGTGGTTTGCACGCGATAGTGTCTGCGGTCTGCACGCGTCGGCGCACATATTGGCTGAGATAACTCCGGCTGGTCCGTGGTTTGCACGCGATAGTGTCTGCGGTCTGCACGCGTCAGCCCACATATTGGCTGAGATGACTGTCCGTCTTCTCTTTCGTCACGGTCGGTTAACGCCGAGTCAGAACGCCCGGTGGCTTAGACCTGGACCCGGTTTCTTCCTTTGCTCTCCGGCTCTTCCTCTTGTCTGGAAATTTCTCGTTTTCCTGAGAGGTAAAGCCATTGTGATATTGCAATGTTGTTGGACAACTCCGCCTGATCAGGCAACGTGCATGCAAATGCACAGTAAGCTGTGCATGATAAAGTGAAAAGGCGTTTCTTGGTGTTGAAACTGCACGGACCTGCGATTTAAAGTCGCTAAGATATTGTTTTCCAGAAAGCGTCACCGTTGGACCGGGCTGGGCCGGGAGACTCAGACGTGACATTTTACTCATAATTCGAGCGAGTCACTCGGCCTTCGATCTTACTCGATCTTACTCGATCTTATTTGATCTTACTCGTAAACTGATAGAGATGAGAGAATATCAGCTGTAGGAAACTCTCGCAAGCCCTGTGCTCTGCGCAGGTTTTCAATCTGCCATTGTTTACGCTAGTTTATGAACGGAGCCTTGACGCGGATGCGCGATAGCTGTGGTGTGTCGTGTGATCACGCCATGTGACCATGCGCCCCATTCCTGCGCAGCACACGGTGGCCATCCGTACCGCTACCGTCACTGCCCCACTGCTTCCGAACACGGCGCTATAGCGGGGGAGCTGAGTGCGAGCTGCCGCGCCGGCGGCTGCCGAGCCGTGACTTATCCAAGGCTGGCTGAGGCTGGCTGAAGTGATAGGACTGAACAGATGGCGAGAGATGGACGGCGTCTAGGCATAGACGGGCCGATGCTGACCCTGCGGCTTTTGTGGAGGCCGATCACTGGCATTTGCACTACGAGCGGAGGGCCATGTTGTCAGGGCTGATGTTCTGGCTGATGGATGGAAAGGCACCGGCCTGTGGAGCGCCTACCCTGCGTCCTCAGAAAGCCGTCAAAGCGAGGGCGTTTGCGCGTTTCTGTCGTGAAGGGCGGTGTTATGTTGTGCAGGCGCCCAGGCTCCGTCCCCCCGAAGGCGCACAGCCTCTGCCGCAAACCTCGCCGACTAACCGGCCAACGGGCAGCCCTCATCGGCGCCCGACGAAGATGGAGTGGCATCCGACGGGCCGACCATCACTCCGGCCGGCCGGAGGGGAGCGCCGACGGCGCGCCGCCCGCGCACACCCCTCCCGGCGCCGGCCGCGCTGCGGCGGAGCAGGACCTCTTGGTCACTGTAGGTTGAAGCGGTCTCCACTGGAAGGATTTGACTGTCATTGTATGGAGGGGTGTTCTGGTTCAGTCACAGAAGGTGAGCTGAAGGTCCCGACTGCCTGCTCTGATAGTATGGAGGAATATGTTGATTCGACATTCCGCCGGGCCTAAAAAGCACAGCCGACATGTCCCACGCTGCTCAGTTCGAGTCACACGCAGCGCACAGGTGTACCATGAATCGCTGCTCTCTTGGGCTGCGCAGAAATATCTACTTACTCCTTCTGTCGAGTGGGAGCGGACCACGATGAGGTGCCTGCGTGTCACGAGGCACAGACGAATGCCAAGCTCGCGGCCGAGGAGGGCCAGCTGGGTGTCTTGCCGGAGATCAAGTGAATGCATCGCTGATGAACACCACGCCATGCGTTATTTGCTATACGGGAGAAGGAAGGCATTTGTTCTGTTCTTTCTTCGCTACGCCAGAGTGCAAAGGGGAGCACTGCTGCGGGCCGGATCATCGGCAAGGGTCGGGCGGGGCGGACAGGCCCCGTTACCCTGTGACGAGCTTCCTGCCGCCCTTCCGGCCTGAGGAGGCAGCTCTGGAGACGGACGACTGGACGCCCTCATTATTCAGCTGGCCGGCGCCTCTAGTGGTAAATTATCTTTCAGAGGCGCCGCCGCTCGATACGGCGTCCATTGAGTGTCGGCAGAACTGTAGGCGAGCCCCAACGAAGTGTAGGCGAGCCCGACCGAACCGTAGGCGAGCCCCACCGAACCGTAGGCGAGCCCCACCGAACTGTAAACGAGCCCTACCGAACCGTAGGCGAGCCACACCGAACTGTAGGCGAGCCCCACCGAGCCCCACCAAACCGTAGGCGAGCCCCACCGAACTGTAGGCGAGCCCCACCGAACCGTAGCCGATCCCCACCGAACCGTAGGCGAGCCCCACTGGACTGAAGGCGAGCCCCACTGAACTGTAGGCGAGCCCCACCAAACCGTAGCCGAGCCCCACCGAACTGTAGGCGAGCCCGACCGAACCCGTGCGGGGCCGAATGCGGCCGGCGGAGCGACACGCTTTGATGAGGCACTTCTGTCCGCATCACATCGTCGGCTTTCGAACAGCACACAGTTCGCTAATCTGACTGGCATCAAGGCTAGGGTTGTGTATGAAGCTATGGAAAGGCTTTGAAGGATACGTATGCAGATCGTAATTGTTGGTGTCTACTTGATGGTCTTGCCAATGGTGGGCGGTTCAAACCGACGCTTCAAAGGCCATGTATCTCCAAACACGTGATGCTTTTTTTAGGAAGATTGTTCGTTTCTCGATGGGCGACAGGCCGCATATGTAGCATGCAGCACCCCTTCTTCCCGCTCCGATCACGACGAAAAGAAAGGCGCATTGAAACGCACTGGGAATGTCGTAATGGAAAACAGGCGCTCCGTCACCAAAGGGGTGCTTTTCCAATCTGAAAACATCAGCGTGACACAATGCAGGTATAGGTGCGTGACATCAGCGTGACACAATGCAGGTATAGGTGCGTGACATCAGCGTGACACAATGCAGGTATAGGTGCGTGACATCAGCGTGACACAATGCAGGTATAGGTGCGTGACATCAGCGTGACACAATGCAGGTATAGGGCACCCACTTCACGACTGTGGCGCCCTTGCTATATCGTGAATATGTTGGGGGGGGGGGGGGGGGCGCAATGGTGTCGGCCTCGTTAGAATGGCGGTCCGGTAGCCTTGAGTACAACTGCTGACGAAAAATAGGTACCCCAGTTCATAAATATGCGTGCCTGTGGTTATAATGCGAAAATGCATGAAATAAATCGTACCGTCGGCTTTGATATTATACTCACCTCGCGAACGTGATCGGGGCTGGCGTCGCGACGAAGATCAGGAGAAATATCGATGAGAACTTGGAGCCCCGTCGATGGCACTGCCTCTGTGTATAATACTTCCTGTTGGTAGAAGAGCTACCCTGTGTATGAAGCGACGCGTGTGACAAAACTGGGTTCTCCGGCTTCAAAGAAAGGCACCCTCTTGTATCGTTCTGGACTCGCGATAAAAAAAGGGCAGTTATCCCTTCCCAAAAAAGGTGAGGACTGTCTCTTCTCTGTTAAGCAGACAGCTCGTCGCGTTAATCGAGTGGCGCCCTCTTCATAAAAATGGCACCCCTTCGACCGAAAGCGTATCCTGTATGGAAGGCCGAGGGTACCCTGCATTGAATGAGTAACGGGTTGGGTTGAGTATTGCTTCTGGAAAAACTGTGTGCACTGGTATGGGTGAGGCGTTGATGAAAATCGTATATATATATATATATATATGTATATTTATGTGTATATACATATATATATATATATATATATATACATATATATATATATGTATATATATTTATGTGTATATACATATATATATACATATATATATATATATATATATATATATATATATATATATATATATATATATATATCTACATTATACTCAACGTTGTTGACTACGTTTCATGTACACGCAATTCTCTCAATGCACACCACCTTCTCTTAAAATTATGAACATAAAAGAGTAAGATGGAGGGGAAACTTTCCTCCAACTCCTCAACAAAAAGCGCCAGCCATCAAAATTGGCTGGCGCTTTTTATGCTACGACCACTGCACGTCGAACACAATTCTCAAAAGAAAAAAAATGGGCGTTCTTTAAGGCTGGTAGTAGGCGTACCAGTGGCCATGAGAGGAAGCTATGATGAAACATAGGCACCCTCACCATAAAGGGAGCCCCTGTTACTTGCAGTGATGCTTATGAAGTGTGCCTCGTGCGGTGTAATTAGATAATTGTTTTTTCTCCAATGGCTTTTCCGTTTTGCTGACCACATTTCTTCACAGAAAATGAAAATCTCCTCCCATCTTCGTAAACGGGCGTCTGTGTGGTATAAACCGGTCGGTGCCATACAACGGAGGCAGCACTTTATGTAAAGTATAGCGCAGCCGTGACAAAGTGTAACGCACAACAGAACATGGGCGCCCCTTTGACAAAAATTGGAAGTCTTGAAATCTTCAGTTTACCATGCAGCTGACAGATTTGTGACCCTCACTGACAGGCGCTCACCGACATAAAGTGGGCGATTTAACTGAATAAAGACGTCTTTTACATCACATTACCTCCACTGTGCTATCCAGCGTAATTCGCTTCGGGAAGTGCATACCCGTTCACATAAGTGGAACTGGTGATGATAAATGAGCCCCTTCTTTCTTCCTCTGGAAGTAACACCCATGTGATATTGAATGGCAATCGCATAGATAAGTGGCGATATTCTGTGAACGATAGTCATTTGATAAGGAAAAATTGCGGTGGAAAAAGTACGCTATCCATATAGCGATTCCGAAAAGATATCAGGCGTTTAGAGTTGAGAGTTCACGTTCTGACAGAAGCCTAACTTCCATATACCAGGAGGTACTAATAAGGTAAATGAAGTCATCAAGCAAGCATTGGCTATGTTGACAAACCTCGACGTTTCAAGCTGCACGTATGATGACGCTTGGCCATGAACATTCTAAATGGCCGTAAACGGTTTAGCATATTTGAAACGTGGAGTTTTATCAGAACAGCTAATGCCTGCTCGATAATGTTGCAGGGTCTTCTGGTCTATTCAAGGTCGAGCATTCTCAGAATGAGGACTGCTTTAACACGCGGCCGGGTGGCCGTTTGAATACCCTTCGCTCGGGTGACGGTCAATTTGACCTTCCCTGAGATCTCGAAACTAAGATAGCTAGAGACACCAAATTTGCACGGTAGATTGGCCTGTAAGTGAACTCAGTAGTGTCAAAATTTATGGTCCATTAGTCTGGAGCTTGGGGTCAAGTAAGGTCAAACAAGGTCGAAATCTTAGATTGGTACCTAAAATGCCCCCAGACCTCATGTAACCGCCGTGAAGCTAGATACCTGTTCTGAGCAGTTAATGACTTAAGTGACCTTGTTTGACCTTCATAGAGTCAAGGTGACAAAATACAAGATTGCTCCTATTTTGTCATTCGAATAAGCGATAGGGATTACGTCAGGCGATATGTTCCTGAAAACAAAATATTGGGCTGGGGAATTTTTTAACACGCGTCCGGTTGACCAGGTTGAATATCCTTCGTTTGGGTGGGGGTCAGTTTGATCCCACTGAAATTTCAGAAACTAAGAAAACTGGAGACACCAAATTCGCGAGGTGTGTTGGCCTGTATGTGAACTCCCTTGTGTCAAAATTTAGCATTTCTAGACCATGACCTTCGGGTTAAATAAGGTCAAACAAAGTCAAACTCCAAATTAGTGTACAAAGTGTTTTAGAACCTAGATACACGTTCTAAGAAAAAGGGCACTGGTGTCCATTTAAGGTCAGTGACCTTTTTTGACCTTTTGTAGGTCATGGTGACCAAAATCATGCAGGACTGCTGACCTCCATATGAATACGCGCGTCTAAGCTTACGCTAGGCGATATGCCCCTAAAAAACAAACGGTTGACCTTGGTCATTTGAGGTCAGTGACCTATTCTGACCTTGAAGAAGTCTTTGAAGGACGTGTAATGCGGTTCCTGTTATCACTAAATTTTAGTTGAGCACCAGAAACTACCCCATACAACTACCTCTAGAGTAAAAAAATGGTTGATTTTGACCTTAGTGTGACCTTCATACCTGACTTTAGGCCAGTGGAAGCGGTTGTAAATTGAATCCAGTTGGTATAGTGCCTAACACAAAGCCATACATATCTCAGATATGCATGGATTTGTCCAGCATTCCGTTGTTGCATCACATTGAACGATTACGCAGGCATCCCCTTTGCTGACAGCCATAACCTGACTTTGACCTGCTATAGGTCAGCGACCTTACAAGGCGCATCTTATTCTATTTCATCTATTTCATCTATTTCTGTATCACAAGATCTGCTATTCAGTTCTCCACAGCTTTGCCAAATTTGGTGCGGCTAGGCCGTACCGTACGGAAATAATTCTGGAAAAAACCTTCGGGAGCTCACCTTGACTCCCCCACCCGAACGCGCGTTAGCCCTCGTCTTAATAGGGGGTCGATGCGACCCCATAAGATTTTTGGAAGAAGTACCTCTCCGGCATGCTACGTAATCGCGTCACAATTTTCAGCAGCCTATGGGGCATCCAGTGCGCGTGGTTTGACGCCAAAAACATGCCCATAGCATTTCTGGTTTCGGAACAGCGGCAGTTTCTGTGAAACACTGCACGGCGATCTGTGGCCCGCGCGAGCGGCGGGCGTGAACCGACGACGCCGCGGAACGCGAGCGGCGGGCGTGAACCGACGACGCCGCGGAACGCGAGCGGCGGGCGTGAGCCAACGACGCCGCGGAACGCGAGCGGCGGGCGTGAACCGACGACGCCGCGGAACGCGAGCGGCGGGTGTGAACCGACGACGCCGCGGAACGCGAGCGGCGGGCGTGAACCGACGACGCCGCGGAACGCGAGCGGCGGGCCGACATTGTAAACGGGGCCGTACATCTTAAAGATATGGTTAAAACAAATTTAACTACACACCATTGTACTCAGAATTGAACAAGAAACATGCCTGGGAAGATTTTGTGTCGCTTCGAGGCAAACTGTCGTATGTGTAAGGTTGTAAAGATGAATGTATTTTTGCTGGAAAACTTCATCGTTGACTTGGCATAATTAATTCAACCTTGACCTAGCCACGTAAAAGTTGTTACCAATCGTGAGATCTCATTGAGACTAAATCAACGGTGATTTCCGCTGAGTTTCACCTGTCTTACTTTGAACACGCCAGGGTGGTTGCATCGACCGTCCCCTTCAGTCCGCGTCATGAAAAACGGCGAATCAGGGTGTGGGTTCACAACATCTTTGTTGAAAATCCTGGAGGCTTAGTAACGCTCGTGATGGCCGCCGGCCGCCTCCGCCGTATTCGTCACAAAGAGCGCGGACACCCTTGTAACATCGAGCGGTATGTGGGGCGGAAGTAGGCACCGCTGTGACTTTACAGGAACTTGATGGTTCCAGCTGATACCATTCTCATTACTGAATACCCCTGTCATATCGATGTGAATTTTCGACGAGAGACATTTGCTCATTTCATTATAGTGTGCTCCCGTAATTTTTACAGGAAATGGGAACGAATATAATAATTGTACGGACTGTCTTCCATGTCAGGTGTGTTAGTATTACCAACGTTTCCGCCAAGTAATTTTTGACCGTCGTCTATTGTTATTGAGTCCTGAGAAAGACTGGATGGTTTTCGTTTTCAGTCATGTATGCGTCGCTGCCCGAAACATCTCCTTGAAGCTACTGGGACTCGAACCGGCGCCTTGCGATTACGTTTCCAGCTGGACTGTACACACAGTCCACTTTGGGCGTTTTCCGAAAATAAACCTGACGTAACGGTTTGCAGTGGATTTATGGGCACCAGTAAGTATGGCAAGGATGATACTTGGATCTGTGTGTGTGTGCCGCCGCCGCCGTTGCTTTGTTCGTCGGGCCGGACTGCTCCACGGTGCCGGCTTTGTCCGCTGAGGCAGTGGGCAGAGCGTACCCGCCCCAACATCGGGGGACGGTAATGGCCTAGAAGGGAACGCGGAGTGGCTGCAGCGCGGCGCTGTTCGGGGGCGTTCCGGCGGCTGGACTCGGCCAGCTACAGACCACTGGGCTGACGCAGCCGCAGAAGCGGGCCTGGCCAGCTACAGACCATGGAGCTGACGCAGCCGCAGAAGCGGGCCTGGCCAGCTACAGACCATGGAGCTGACGCAGCCGCGGAAGCGGGCCTGGCCAGCTACAGACCACGGGGCTGACGCAGCCGCAGAAGCGGGCCTGGCCAGCTACAGACCACAGAGCCGGCACAGCAGCAGGAACGGGCCTGGCCAGCTACAGACCATGGAGCCGGCACAGCGGCAGGAACGGGCCTGGCCAGCTACAGACCATGGAGCCGGCACAGCAGCAGGAACGGGCCTGGCCAGCTACAGACCACGGGGCCGGCACAGCCACAAGAGCGGGCCCGGCCAGATACAGACCATGGAGCCGGCACAGCCGCACGAGCTGACCTGGCCAGATACAGACCAAGGAGCCTACGCAGCCGCAAGAGCGGACCCGGCCAGCTACATACTACGGAGCAGGCGCAGTTGCACGAGCGGAGTTGACGGCAACTGTGAGAACGGATTTGAGGGCTTACGGCGAGGTATGTAGCTGAAAGTATGTGGCCAAGGTTAAAGGTATGCGCACATCGGCGCCCTGTATTGTGCGGGCGGGATCCGAAGCACGGCTACAGTCCGGCTTGAGTACGGTCAGATATCTACTTATGGGGAAGGCTGAGGAATTCCCGAAGTCTGGGCAAAGAGGATAATGAGGGAATAACTGCACAGTCTTCCAGACGTCTGAGGACAGCTATTGGAACCTCACTTTGTGTGGGACACGCTGTATGTATAGGCTTCGTTCTATAGCGCGAATTTTAGGCACGGCGAAGGTAGACGCTTTCGGGAAGCTGCTCTGCAGCGGTAGTTATAGGCGATTTATTTCCAAGGTGTTTCATAACTGGCTGTTCTTCCATTGCCTGGTCATCAAGGCTACTTTATTGAACAAAGGGAGCTTGACGCCAAAGAGAAACTAAACGGTCCTCAAAAACATTTATGGCTAATATCACCGATCAGAACAAGTCCGGCAACCAGATTGACCAATTCTATCCAACGCATATCGTTTCATGACCTGCCGTGCGGGAGCCGTCCTCGGTCGTGGGGGCCGTCCCGTGGAGTGCCAGTCGGCCTTCCTCGCCGGCGCCGCGCCCACCTCTCACCTGATCGCCGCCTCGTCGATCGCCTCGCTCGGCGCGCCGCTCGCAGATGAGGCCGCCGGCGGCCGCGTTGGCCACCAAAATCGAACCGCTGGGCGCCGGAGCCAGCCGCGTCCAATCTGGCGCTGGCTGATGCCGCTCGATCGCGTCCTGCTGGAGTCGGAGTGGCCTCTTTCCCGGCCGCAGGTGGCTCTCCCTGCCCAGCGCGACCGGCCGGCCCGCCGGGCTCACCGATGAACGTCTCGTCTGTCATCTCAGATGGCGCGAACTCTCGTCTGCAGGCGCCTGTTCAGTGTTCTCGTCATGCGTTTGGCTCCTGTCACGTCTGACTGCTTGTCCTCCGTCAGCGCGGCCGCGGTCCGTCCGTGTGTGGGCCTGCTTCTTGTTCTTGGCAGTCCACGCGGTCGCCCCGAAAGACCGCCCGAGGAGCGGCTGGAGCTGGCTCAGTGCTCGCCGCCACCTCCTACACGCCCAGCACCGGTCGGTGACCGGAGGCGGCGCCTCGTGCCGACGGCCCTGCTGACCCGGCACCACGCGGCCGCTGTGCCGGCCAGCACGCTTTGCTGCTGTTTCAGGCATGTGTCAGCTAGTCGGGCTGGCTCGGTCCGGCTGCGTGCGACCGAAGCCGCAGCGTTCACGTCGCAAGCAGCTGGCGTCCGGTGACGTAGCCTGTGGCTTAGAGCTGGTCTTGACCAAACTTGGCCGGAAGCCGATTTGGCAATATAAACTGCTCGTGACGATGGAGTGTGTTTCCGAAACTTCAGTCAGTTTCTCACAGAGTCTTTCAAACAGGCTATGGCATGGGAGCTTGATAAGAATAAACAGAAAATAGTTGGCCCAGGCTTTACACACACTGCCGTTAGTGGCCGTTGTCTTCCGGCTAACATCGGCTTCGGACGTAGTCGGGCTGACTGGACCGGCCCGACCCAACCAATCGGCAGCTTTTCGTCCCGGAATATCTTCGCTGTGCGAATGGGGCATGCCAAGAAGAGGTACGTGCAGCAAGTGATGATGGTTTCCGAGCCGCATCTGTAGCCTCTGCGCGGTACAGCCTCTGTGCGGTATCGAGCGCTCCGGTCACGGTGGTGTGACCCGACCGCACGCGGCACGTGCCCCGGAAATGATCGCGTGCCCCGCTGAAGATGACCGTGTCCGAGCCGGTTCTGGCCCACGGCTTTGTCCGCGGATGGCTTGCAGCGTCGTGGCTTTGCTGCTGCCGGATGTTCGGTTTTGTTGTTTCGTTCGATGTTCATACAGTGGTTATCTGCTGTCAAATTAATTTTGGGCCCCTCTATGTCCTTTTCCACCCGCGGTGTGTAATCGCATATGCGTGACAAAATATGCACTCGCAGGGCCGTTACATTGACACGCGTGAACGGGCATCCATGCCTTTGACGAGCGCCTCGTCAGCAGCCTGACATAATCGAAATCGAAAGAGACCGGGTCTATAATTTTGACGCGCGAAGATTTCCGGCCTCAGCAGCTCAGTACGCAAATGGCCGCACGACGCCGTCCGACGCCGTCCGGATGACAAGTATGCTGCGGCATTCTGCGAACGCATCCGAATGACTAGGCTCTCATGTCGCTGGCTGCGCGACGATGAGTGACGTCACTGTGCGGTATGAGAGACAGAGCGGGCGACGGGGAGGGGGGGATGAATACGACGCCCTGCTGAGACTCGGCTGGCCGCGCTGGGCGCGGCGCCGGGGGCGGCGTGTTCGCTGTCGGGGCTGCCAGCTGAAGTATTCGTCGGTGCCAGCCCGGTCTCGGCCCGACGTACATCAAGAGTGGTGGAGCACGGTTGGTGTTGAATGCCGTCTGTCTACCACCCCGGTTGCAACAGTCCTAAGTCGGCGTTCTCCTCGTATTGTGCGACAGAAGTGCCGTTGTCATCCTTGCTTCGGCGCCCCGTGCCACCTCTTACAGCGCCTTTCAAAGACAGCTCGTCCGTGTGAATTGTTTGCTCTAGTACATCAGGACCAGAGTCCTTACAATGCATAGGTTGTTGCGTAAGCGCTGACTGCGCCGCCCAAGAGGTCGGAGCGGTGGGCTAATGCTGCTCCAGCCCATCAGCCAAAGGGCGCAGGGGTATGTTCGACGTGTCTTGCTAGGCCGCGATGCAGATCCCCGTGGTACAGCTTTCGCCTCGTTGTCAGCGAAATACGGCACTTCAGGTGAGATTCAAACCCTCTGCACATCAGAAATTCGTGTGACAATAATACTTGAACCGGAATCATACAGGGCTTTGTACCC
>NW_023596921.1:27613951-27670566 GCF_011947565.3 Pollicipes pollicipes
ACGCCGGTCGGGCGTGCCGGCCTCCTGCGCCGGGTTCGCCTGCTGACCGCTGCAGGAAGCAGCCTGCAGGGCAAAGGTGGACATCCCGGATCCTATCGCAGGATTTACGTTATCACATAGCTTGTACTTGTTGAAGATGGTTTCACACGGGCCGGAATTGTTTGCTTTTCCTGGGACTTTCCCAAGCGTCCGTTTTTTTAGCCTCCACTTGGAACGGCCATTTCCTGCCTTTGATGCCCTCTTTGGTTAAAGTAATTAATATGTCAATAGATTCTCCGGCAGCTATTTCCTCTTCCCCTACTTTGTTGAGAAGGCGTTTTTCCATTCGGTCCGGCTGCCGTCGACGCCAGTTTCATATATCCGTGTGACGGCGCGGGCGGCGCTGGTGCGCACGAACGCCTCTTGCGATGACGCCCCCCCCCCCCCTCACGGCCCGAATGGCCAGCAGCTCGGCACCCACCCACTCACCCAGGCCCGCACTATGAGATGCCCGGCGCTTCGGCCTCGGGGCTGGGCAGCCGACCTCGGGGGGTGGGGCGGGCAGCCGACCTCGGGCGTCCGTTCCCACGCGGCGTGCTATCAGCTGCGCGGGGCGTGTGCGGAGCTATCTGCCTGCCCGCCGACGCCGCCGCTGCCGCCGTCGCCGGCTGGCGGGGGCCGGGCGCCGGGCGCCAGCCGCCCCCTCCCGCTCGGCCGCGCGTGGCTGCGTGGCGCCGCGATTCAGCAGACGACTTCTGAGCTGCGTCTGCGTGCTCTCAGCTTGGAGATAGCCGTGGTGACATCCGGCCGCCCTCGGCAGATGAGCGCGGCCGCCGCATGTGCGCCCGGCGCCGGTGTGCGGTAGGCGGTGCGGCACCGGGGCCGTTCGTCATCTGCAGCTGGCCGGCTCGTAAGCTACCCCTGCTGTTTCAGGCGTGATGGTGATCGAGATCGCCTGGCTGGTGGTCGGCGTGATCTGGCTGGTCAAGTACTACAACTCGTGCCAGGCGCCCACCGCCAGGGAAGCGGTGATGGGTGAGAACCGGCCGCACAGCGAGCCCGCCCAGTCCCCGCACGCGTGCTCAGCGCTCACGGAAGACCACCAGCGTTTTATTAACATGTTCAGTTTGATAGGAACAAAACGTGCATTCTGGACTTGACGCGTACGGACGCGCACGGTTGAAAGGCTCGTGTGCAAAGCGCACGCTTGAATGTCAGCATGCGAAGTGACAGCCGTAACGAGCGCAGCGGACTGAGAGCCGACGTCTGAGCCGTAGTGTTTGAAACAGTGTGAGAACATGTGCGCCAAGATCGTACCACACGTGGATGCGCAGTGGTTACAGTGGTTGGCACTACCGGAAGATTACGTGGGTTAAGCTGTCACTCCCGTATAGGGCCATCTCCTGGTCTTGCAGTGACGTTTCGCTTGTCTCTCCTCTCGGAGCGTGACCCGCGGTCTTTCCTCTATCATCCGATAGCACACCCATGTTCAACAGTGCAGCGCCATGGTCCGCGCCGGGTACGAACAGGATGAAGTGATCTTCCCCACAGAAGCCAACGGCATGAAGGACGGGTCTGCTTCGTCCAAACTTATGCTTGGAATAGTTCTGTACAACAAGAAGCTCCCTATTTGAACGATTTCCAATAGCCGTTTTTTTATTTTCATCCGTCTATTAGCTGTCAGGTGCGATTGTGCTTTGCAATGGCCTTCCCATCTCCTTGCATTCTTGCATGTGGTTCAAATCACGCCGCGCCATATCTCGAGGGCAGCGTGGAAAACTTGTGTCCGCGACATGTTCGTCTGCGCCTTATGTCGGCTGGGCTCCACACTGGGGGTCCCCTAGCCGCACCGCCTGACCGCGAGCCAGGCCGTGCCGCCCGGCAGCGACTGGACCCGCCGGCTTCCGGCGTTAAGAAGCGACCGTGTGCAGCGCAGCAGCCACCTGCCAATGGCACGGGCGGCCTCAACCGATGCGTGACGTCAGAGGCCATCAGCGGCGTAGCCTCCGCGGCGTGTTTGCGGTGGTGAGACTCGGGCGCCGGGCCGGTCTTGAACCGGAGACCTCCGGGCCGCGTGCTGGAAGAGCCGTCCGCCGCGCCGTCGGCCTGCCTGTGTGCGACGGCCGCTGGTGACGCCTCTGGCTGGCGGCCGCAGGCGTGGTGGTCTGCAACTGGATCTCGGTCACCAGCACGCTCATCATGGTCTGGTGCACCTTCGACCCGGCCGGCCGCTCCTGGGTCAAAATGAAAAACTACCAGCGCACGATGAAGGACGGCCAGAAGAAGTTCCAGTACAAACGGTCGGGCAGCCACCACAGGAACTGGCGCCAGAGGTGAGGTGGTGAAGTGAGAGTTGAGAGGTGAGAGGTGAGGTGAGATGAGGTGATGTGCCGCAGCTGTCCGCGGATGGAGCGTGCCACCTCGTGGCAGTCCGATGAGCTTGTCTTGGTAATTTCTGCACGACCTCCGATGCAATCTTGAGTAGCTTGCACACCATGTGATCTAATTTTTAGACTGCTCTGTTAGAGTGAATGTCTCATCATAAGCCCTGAAACTATGCACTGGCGGGTTTTTAGCTTTGTGTCAGGTGCATAAGAACGGGCGTACTCACTCGATGCGCCAAGTGTCCATGCTTTGTAGCATAGTTTTGGATGCCGTCTGCTGGACAGGCAGCCGCGCCAGCCGATCTGCGGGAGGCGCATGCGCAGTGCGCTCACTCCCCGCCCGTCCACAGGAAGGTGTTACGTGCCTACCGCGACTCCTGGGACAGCAGGTGTCGCATGCTCTTCTGCTGCATGGACCGGTCCGACAGGAACCAGGTAGGCGCCGGCCTGGCTCCGGCCTGGCGGCCGTCCGCGCCCCGCGGCTGGGAGGGCCGCGGTGCTGCTGTGGTTGGCGCTGTGACGTTGTTGACGGTGATGCGTGGGCAGATCCTGACTGGGGACATCTCGAGGCGGATGGCCTGTCCCGGCCCGACTACCATCTGCCACCAGTGCTGGCCGAATAATAAGCGCTATGGGACAACTCCTCCGTACGGGGTCTGCAGTTTCCCGTTGAACAGTGTACCAAAAGTGAGCTCTGCGGCAGTGGCATGCACTCTGTTGCTACCACCAGCGTTAGAGTGCTTTTACTGTGCCCCCCCCCCCCGTTTTTATATTTTTTTTCTCGAGAAACCCTGGTGCTCCGTATACAACATCATCAAGCGACCTCGTTGGCCTCCAACGCCCCTGGTAATAATATGGCACCTCTGACGGGGGGGGGGGGGGGGATTGCGAAGCCCCCATTAAGTAGGAAATTAACAGGACTGCTTGGACATCGCTGTTCTTCCTGACATCCGGTTCTTGCTGATGTGGAGCATGCAGCAGGGATGTGATAACGTATTCGACCTGTCCCACGTGACTTGCACAAAACAGCAACGCAGCTGTTCGAAGCCCTCGCGTCATGAAATCCATCATGCACTGAACACTGCCCGCCACCGCCGCGTCGGCGGGCTGCACGCTGGCTGATGGCGCCGCCGCCGCACGGCCGAGCGCACCCTGACGCCCGGCGGCGCTTGGCCGGCAGAACTCCTTCGCCGACATCGCCCAGCTGCTGTCCGAGTTCTTCCGAGACCTGGACGTCGTGCCATCCGACATCGTGGCCGGCGTCGTGCTGCTGCGCAAGGTGCAGAAGCTGGAGCGCAACAACATCGTCAAGTCGGTGAGTCGCGACCGCTCAGCTGGCCAGCTGACTCTGGCTGCTCATGTGCCCAGCTGACCAGCTGGTACTGTCCGGTCAGCTGTCTAGCTGGCCAGCTAACGCTGTCCGGTCACCTTCCCAACTGGCCAGCTGGTAGTGTCAGCTCAGCTGCCCAGCTAGCGCCGTCCGGCCCGGAGGCCATACAAGGAACAGGTGTTCGTTCCCGCTGTGTCACCCAGCGGTCCCGCGTCCGCACACGTGACAGGCGTCGTGGGCGACGTTCAATGTGCTTATCGGCTGCTTCCGAGATGATGGTCGATCTTGCAATGTTTGTGTCGGTGACCCGTTTGTTGTAGGTAAACTGCCGCAGGGCTTGAACAGGTTTGGAACTTCGAAATGATGCAATGCCAAGAGCATCGTATAAATTGTAGGCAACATGGCCAGAACTTCTACGAACATCAGTTATTATCTATCACGTGTAGGCCGGTGGTTTTCACACTGACTTTTTATATATGGTTCGAATCTTGTGGTCTGATTGGTGTCTGGGATCAGCGCCCGTGCCAAGCACTGATCCGCACTTGTGGCCTGAGTCCTGAGTCCGTCATCCGATCGCGAAATTCCGAGTCCCCGGCAGCATCTGGGGGCGAAAGCTTGACGTGTCGCCACGCTCGGCACGCTTAGCACTGCCCTCTGCATTCATCTGTCCTTTCTTTATCATTGCCGCTGCCATCGGCTGTAGGCCATGCCCAGTCAGGAACAAACTGAGTCCTTGAAGCGACTTGCACGCACCGCGCCACGGGTGGGTGGATGGGGAGGCAGGTCCTCCAGCCAACTGACGTATCGGGACGGACGGAAGTTGGTCAGGAGGCATGCGTTCGTGACGCTATCGTTTTGTAGTAAGAGCCTCGTGACGTGCCTCCTCGAATGCACCGTCATCCGCCAGGTCACTCAGTACAAATTGGACAGGATATGGCAGCTCCCGACATCACGCTTACTTAGTACAAATTGGACAGGATGTGGTAGCTTCCGACATCACGCTTGCTTAGATTGGATCCGTTTGCCGGTGGTGGGGAGACAAACCTCGATCTCGGCCTTCGTCTGGCCTGCTGTTCATCGATCCCTCACCGATGGGCTCGGCGCCGGCGGGGTCTTTTGTCCGGTCAGATGGGATAAAACACCCCGATCCGCTCGACTCTTGGCCCCTGTTGGCGACCGGGCGTCCCAGCGGCGGACTGTGTCACAGCGCCGCCCACAAGGAAGCCCGTGCCGGCGGGCGAGCGAGCCGGCTCCACCGCGTTCGCGCGGCCGCTGGCCGGGGCGACGCGTCTCGGCACCGGCGGCGCGACAGCCGAGCGCCGGCTGCGGCCAGTCCGCCGCGGGCGCGGCGGCGCTCGCCCCCGCCTGGGACGGCAGGCAATCGCAACGCCCAGCGCGTATTTCGGGCGGCGGCGGTGACGCCGGTGCCAGGGGCGGCTCCGTCGTCTCTCATCGTCGGATCTGTCACGTGGCGCGGCAGCTCGCAGCCGGACCGGTGACGTCAACGCCTCGCGGGCCCGGCCGGTGCCGGACCCGCGTGGCGGTCACGTGACGTCACGACTGCGCCGGGCCCCCGTAATGGCATGGTGTCTGCCGGGCACCCGCCACCGGCCGGCGCCTCTGCCCGAGATAGTGTGCGCGCTGGACGGGGGTGGCGACCGTCACCCCGCGTCGTTCAGTCGTGGAATTCGGCCGACGCACGGGACCGAGTGACGTTGACAGTCGACAATCGGCACCATGCGTGGGATACGCCGGCCTCAGAAGTGTGGGTCACTCAGCTTTTTGTGGGCGACAGCCTTCGCTTTTTTCCCAAGCTTGGCTGTACATGCGCAATGGCAAGCGCGGAAAGCTAATCATGGCTCCGCAACGTGCTAAACGGTGCTGAAATGTATCGGGCACGCATTCTCTTTGAGCACAACCGGTAATCTGACACGTGCGCGTTATCACGTTGGATGCTGGCTGGTAGATATTTCCGTTGTGTAGGTGCGACTGGACGGTCCCAAATGCACCATCGCGTGAGAACTTACGCACACTGAGCCATCTGAACCCTAAGCGCATCACGTCCGTGTGTGGAACGAGCGTGCACAGTGATAATTCGTCCTCCTGCAGGCATGCGTGTCCGTTCCAGGACGTGCGGCTGTTATAATCGGTGTACCACGCGCCGAGCATGAACTCGTGCGGTGGTTGCGTACACAAGCTTTGCCTGGACGAGAGCGTGCCGGCGGTGCCTCCTTGGCCGGGAGTAGTGCAATCAGACAGGGCTGTGACGCTGCGGTAGGGGAGCGGTGCGGTGGGTGGAGGACGCAGCGTACCTCAGACAGGGCTGTGACGCTGCGGTGGGGGAGCGGTGCGGTGGGTGGGGGACTCAGCGTACCTCAGACAGGGCTGTGACGCTGCGGTGGGGGAGCGGTGCGGTGGGTGGGGGACTCAGCGTACCTCAGACAGGGCTGTGACGCTGCGGTGGGGGAGCGGTGCGGTGGGTGGGGGACTCAGCGTACCTCAGACAGGGCTGTGACGCTGCGGTGGGGAGTGTCTGGCCGAGCTGGGTGGGTATGGTGGCTGATGCCCACCCGTCCCCGACCGGCAGACCTCCAACGACACGTACGAGTTCCTGTCGGGCGTGCAGGTGACCCCGACCTCGACCTTCCTAGCGCTCAACAGGCCTGACCAGCTGGCCTTCTTCAAAGACGTCATCCACTACATGCGGTGAGTGGGGCGGGCCGGCGCTGCCCAGCTACGCTGAGGCGAGGTGCGTTGAGACGGGTGGTGTGTGTTGCTAGGCAACTGGTGAGTCCGTGAATGGAAAAAGTCCATTGCTCACAAATGCTGCGGACCGTCAGATCACCGCGGTTATGAAGATGATTGGAATGATGAACCAGATGGTCATTGGTGATGAGGCACTTGCGACATATAACGGAATGCAACCCTAGTGTTGCACCGGCTGAGGTCGCAACACGGGTGTGTCATAACTTACCATTCCAGTGACCCCGATTCTCCGCATGAGTATTGGGGCAGTTTGGTACAGTGGCGCCCTGTGGTGCCTCGATTTGGTGCGCCGGCGCTCTGTCGTGCCTCGGTGGGCAGCGTACCTCACTGTTCAGTTCAGTGGCGCTGGGGCCACGTAATCGTTGCGGCTCACTCCCAATCCCCTCCGGACCGGAGCTGTAGTGGCCGCAGAACGGCGTTCCTCCCGCTGTTGTTTACGGCTTGTCGCACTGCTCAACGGTCTGCGCGATATGTGAGAGCTTATGACTCAAACAAACACTGACGTTTGACGGGCTGCCGATCAGGGACAAGGGCCGCGCTCCGGCGGCGGTATATGGACGAAAGCTCGGACCCCATCGTTGCGCGTGCTGACCCGTCACTGCGGGAGGGGGGGGGGGGGACAGCACGGGCGCAGATCTCTGCCGATTGGTCACGGACCTGCTGGGGTCGGGCGTGCGTAGTGTTTGTGGCGGCGCGACGGACGGTGACAGGAGCTCGGGGCCGCGAGGGGCCCGGCTCGCCTTTTGGCGCCGGTTTCGTCTCTTGCTGGTCACACCCCGACGACCGGTGGGAAAGGTGGTCACACCCCGAAGACCGGTGGGAAAGGTGGTCACATCCCGACGACCGGTAGGAAAGGTGGTCACATCCCGACGACTGGTAGGAAAGGTAGTCACATCCCGACGACCGGTGGGAAGGACCGGCGGCACCGACGATGTGTTGCTCGCGTCTTTAGAACAGAACGCGCTGTTGACGTAAGGGAGAGTTTTGTGGCTTTCCAGTGTGGGTATTTTGGGTATGACGTGCAGCTAAGTGTGTGCTAAGTATCGGGCCGCTAAACTTGCATCTTAACAGCGGATATTATGGCGTCATCGACATGAGCCATTTACGTCACCATTTTCTTGGGAGTTGGGGCGTTGGTGGCTTGGATGGACCGGATCCACATTCTGACGAGCCCAGCTCCGGCGCCCGAAGCGCCGCCCTGCCTGGCCGGTGACGTCACGACGCCAGCGAATGACGTCACACTGTGACGTCACCGGTGCGGATCGGTGCGGCGGCAGATTGGCTGGAAAGGTCGCCAAGCTGAGCGTGCCCACCTCCGTCCGCCAGGTTCGCCATGTCGATCTACGGCTGGCCGGTGTTCATGATGCAGCATTCGAGCAGTGGCTGCTGCCGGCTCTGCCCCTATCTCAAGTAAGCAGACGCTGGCGGCGGGCGGCAGCCCGTCCCTCGCCGCCGGCCCGGCGACGGCGCCGGCGACCACCGGCCGCAGCAACAGAACCGGAGCCGGGCAGGCGCGGGGTGGGGAGTGGAGAGCGAGGCGTGCTGTCCCTGATTTACAGGAGGGGTTCCGCTGCCTGGGGAAGTGATGCGGTTGGTGTTGCGTCCGCGCGCGAGGCGCAGACATCGTCGTGCGCTGCCCTGAACACTTGTGCTAGCCGTGCATGCCGTGATTCATTAACTTTTTTCTGAGATGAAGAGCGCAGGCGCCGTCGCGGTAGTAGGGGGGGGGGGGGGGGACGGACAGTGGGGTAACTTGCTCTTTCCCAACCTAGAAGTGAAACTCTCAAAATCCCGAGACTGCATCTGACTGAAATCTCTAGAATGTAGAGGTAGAATAAGTGGGTCCCGCACGAGTTCTTCCCGTCCACATGTGGATTCATGTTGCATTGATGACGCTGCCACTGCAGAGAACACAATTGTGGTGTTTAACGCTGGCCAACTGACCACAGGTGCGGCTGCAAACGGCTGCACACTGGCGCCGAGATTGTGGAGGACAACTGCTGCATGTGTAATTCGGCCGCCACGCAAAAGATGGCGCCACTGGAGGACGTAGAATTGGTGTACGTCACGTACCACGTTGATATTGGAGAGACGCCGTTCATGGTGGCGGTGGACCATGACAGACAAGTGGTGATTGTCTGCATCAGGGGCACTATGTCAACCAAGGTGAGCATCTTACGCGAATCTGTCTGCTGTCCATCACGCCAAAGTCAGGTCCTCGTAAGCGCCGCGCGCCAGGGGGGTCTAGAACACAACTAATGACCGTTGAGGCAGCAGGCTAATGGCGTTCGCTGGTGTTAGGTGGGTGGCGGGATGTACGCGAGCTGTGTTGTTGCCGGCGGTGTGAGGCTGCTTACCAAACGTGCTGCTTGTGCCTGGTTGGCTGGGCCGCTCGCGCGCCGCGCGCCGCGCCGGCGGCCTGTGACGTCCTCCGGTGTGCGGCAGGACGTGGTGACGGACCTCGAGTGTGAGGGGGAGCCGATTCCCACCAACCCGGTCAGGGACGACTGGCTCGGCCACCGGGTGCGTACAGTGTCGCCGCGGCTCTGCGGGAAATGGCTGCCGTGTTTTGCGGCAGACGGGCGGAGATGCCCTGTCCTTGGCAAAAAGTCGGCGGTTGAAGCCGTAAGAAGGGCAGCGTTGTCCGGTGTGGTTGTCATTTTGTTATAGCGTGATCAGCTGTGTTTACAATGATAACTGGCAAAGATCGTCGGGCGCGACCCAATGCCTGCCAGTAGGTGTCATCGGCAATAATGTCTTCGGCGAACGAACGTGAGTTAGTTGGTCCCGATGCGGTCTAAAGCACACAGCCCAGGTACTCAGCCGCTCCCGCAGCAGCCGAGCCGGCGACACCTCAGTGCAGCGCATCCCCCTCCGACGGCAGGGCATGGTGCAGACGGCCGAGTACATCCGGGACAAGCTGGCCGCTGAGCGGCTGCTGGAGCGGGCGTTCGCGGCGACGCGGCGCGGCCCGTCCGCCTACCGGCTGGTGCTGGTCGGCCACTCGCTGGGCGCCGGCACGGCCGCCATCTTGGCCATCCTGCTGCGTGATACCCACCCCGAGCTGCGCTGCTTCGCCTACTCGCCGCCAGGCGGCCTGCTCAGGTCAGACGCCGCTCTCAGCTGACGGTCTGTTGGCGCGTGCGCGTGACTCGCATGGGGCTAGCCCATTGCAGACGCCGCCGTTTCGTTTTGGGCGCTGATTTTTTTAGCATTAAACCAGTTAACAGAATGTGCAGCGAGGCAGCACTAAGCACTAATTGCATCGTGTGGGCGGCTGGCGCTGGCTGGCGTGTACATGCCTAAAAGGCGGAGGCGCTTGTGAGCTGATGCGGGCTGGCGCGGCAGTATGCCGGCGGTGGAGCACACTAAGGAATTCATCACGTCCGTGGTGGTGGGCAAGGACGTCGTGCCGCGCATAGGCCTGCACCAGCTGGAGCAGCTGCGCTCAGACCTGATGGACGTCATCAAGCATAGCAAGCAGTCCAAGGTAGGACCGGGTCGGCCTGGGTGGGGGAGGTGAGCGCAGGCCAGAACACGCTCCGAGGACGTTGACAACGCCTGGCGTGAAACAAAGTGGGACTTCGTGTGGTGAGCGCGGTAATGGCTGTTGTCCTTGGCGCTCCGGTGGGTCGGAGGTCCCACGGCCCTGAACTAGATGCAGCAAGACGCCTGCCCCCAGTCCTGTCTAAAATTTCACACCTGTCTTGACAGTAGCTGAAGTTCTGTGCAAAGCTATTCATGACATTTTACGCTAGTTCAAGTTCTTCCCAAAAAGATACGTGAAGTTAAGTGTGAACATTGAAAACCGGCTACATACTCCGCTTCTCCACTCAGGGTCGTTTCCCACCGCCTTGTCGGCCTGACTTGCCAGACCTGTACGACTCAGACCCTCTCCCCGTCATGGGTATTCTACTAGCCGTGTCGTGCGATAACAGGCGGGTTGGTAAGGTAATATGGCAGTGTCTTCCTTGCAGCCACAATGTTACCTGTCTTGGCGCCGTTCTCACCGTTCTGACCGGATCTAGTTTTCTGCCTCCCTCCACTCCCTTCCCGACCCTGCCCAACCCATTGCCTATCATTCTGACCGGCCCCTGTCGTTGTCTAACCCCGTGACCCGGTGACCCGGCGACCCGCTGACTTGACCCTGCTGTCGGCCAGTGGCGAGCCATCGGCGGCGGCCTCTCGTGCTGCGCCTGCCGCCGCGGCGAGGAGGCGTCGAGCCGCGCCTGCGGTGACCTGCTGCAGCGGCGCACCGCCGGCCGTCAGCTGTCGGCGCACCCCAGCGACTCAACCATCGCGCTCACCGTCCACCAGCCGCTGTACCCGCCGGGCCGGGTGATGCATGTGGTGCGGCACCATCCGGCGGCGCGCGGGTACGTCCCCTAGTAGTGGCGCCGCGAGCCTGCTCTCGGGCCTCAAGCAGGCGGCGGCGCCGGTCGATTGCGAGGGAAGGTGCTGCCACAGTGGCGCTGTGCTGCCCGAAAATAGGCGTGTGTGAGCTTCGTCCGGCCTGTGACCGCGTGCACACGTACGTATCTCTGAGTTGCGTGTGAGCGTTTCTGCTGGCAAGTTGGAGATTGTGTTTGCTGTAGGGGACACCCAAACAGTGGTAGCTTGTTGTGTCACACGGCTGGTCGGTTTTCACGGCCGCCGGGGGCGAGCGCCGCCTCCGCACGCTCTTGCTCACGCGCCGCCGGTGCCGCGCGCCCACAGGAAGCGGGTGAATCGCTCGGAACCCGTGTACCAGGCCATCTGGGTGGAGAATGACTCGTTCGACGAGGTGCTCATCTCGCCGGTCATGATCCAGGACCACATGCCGGATAAGGTGCTGCAGGCGCTGGAGAAGGTGAGAGCTCAGGGCGGCCGTCGCTGGCCGCGCCGCTTTGCCTGCCTACCTGCCTGCCTGCCTGCCTGTTGTCAGTGTGCCGTGCTTGCAGCGCGCCCGTGCCGGTGATACTGTGATCACGTACTGATGCGCTAGCTTGGATGATATGCGTCATCGCTTCACTTTCTGGTGTCTATATTTGTGCCGGCTTCTAGCACACTTTAAGTGCATTTTTACCGGGGATGCTGACGGACCTCACGACTTTCTGGGGCGTTGCCTAGGAGTCGTTTTGCTGATGGGGTAGTCAGTCTCTTTTGGCTAGAGTGTTGGCTCAATATCCGTGTTAGGTCCAGCTATCGTCCTGATTGATCTGAGATATTTGCCCGCATTCGATCAGCTCTTGCTTTTCCCCTTTGCCCTTTTGCTGTGCTTCACTCGAACATACTACTTGGCCTTGCCTAGCTGCTCGCTGTTGCTAATCCGCCTGGTGCAGTGGTGAGCATGTGTGGCATCTGCGGCGTGCCGTCGTGTGGAGCCACCGAGCGATCGGCCGGCCGCCGGGCGCACGGCGGCCGAGGCACTCACGGGCCCGCTCCTCCCGCGGCCAGACGTTGGCCGAGGCCATGGCGGCGGCCGCCTTCTCGGCCGTCCCGGCGCCGGCGCCGGTGTCGGCCGACGCGCGGGCCAGCGGTGACTGCGCCCACGACACCAGCCACGCCTGCGACGCCGGTGGGCCTGGCGACGGCGGCTGTCGGGCGGCTGCCGGCGAGCCTGGGTCTCCTCCGGCCACCGGACACGCCGCCATCGCGGCCTCTGGCGGCGCGGAGGGAGGCTCGTCCCGGAACAGCGGCCACCTCTGCACCGGCGGCAACGCTCGCGCCGCCCCCGGCGAGGCCGCGCGCGGGCCCGCTGAGGCTGGCAGCGATAGAGGACGGATCGGTGCCCCTGCCAGAGGGCGAGGCGCCAGCGACGGTGGTGGCGGCCGTCCCAGTGATGCCGGCGGCAGTCCCAGTGATGCCGGTGATCCGCCCGAGCTGGCGCGCAGCCTCCCCTCGAGTGTGCAAACACTGGAGACGGGTGCCAAGTTGAATTCATTCCTGACGGCTGTCATGGCCTTATAAGTCCCGATAAGTCAGATGGCGAGACTGAAACTGCGGGTGACAGCGGTGAAGTTAACACCGCCGGTGCTAATGCTGCAGTTAATCTCACCGGTCTCAGTGATGATGCTCGCGTCACCAGCGACCACAGCAACGGGGTCAGGTCGACCAGTGTCAACGGCGGAGAAAACCTCGGCTTTGAGTGTGGCGACACGAGCCCAGACGGTGCGCACGGTCTCCGCGGCCACGGCTCCGTCTGTGGTGAAACCGAACGCTCGCCGACGCGCGGTCAGGACCGTGCGGTCGCTGCCTAGACCGCGGAGGTCCGGGTGACCGGCGTCCGCGGCGAGGTTCAGCCGGCTGCCGCGGGGCGGCGCCACCAGCGGCCGAGCGAGGACGATGACGGTTCGGCCCGGGCCCGGAGCCGCCCGAGGGTGACCCGGGCCGCAGCTGGTAGTGAGTCGGCCAGGTGTGCCATCGGCGGCTCGGACTGTAGCGTCGGCCAACGGCTGGTTCGGCGACTGTCGGCGCGCTACTGGACAAGAACTGATGCCTGGTGCATGATTCGGGTGTGACGTAGATAGAGAGCATGTTTGTGTGTAGCGTGATCTACACCGTGAGTCAGGACGCGTGTTTTCGGGCTGGGAATACTATGTACCATACGTTGCTGCACGCCATAACACGGTCACTCAGAATATCAAAGAATAGCGATGTTTCTCCTCTATTTTTCTCAGTTGTGGGGACATCTTGCCGCCATTTCGTGTGATCTGTGGTCTTTACGCACGTTGCCACACTGGCGGGCGGATATGTGCGGTGAGCGGGTGTCGGCTCTTGCGGCCACCGGCCCCGTGGTGATGTGGCGCCGCCTCCAGGTGCTGAGCTGCGTCGGCCCCGCCAAACCGGTGCGGACGTTGCCGGGCCGAGGAGCCGCGCTGGCCGAGGAGCTCCGCCCGCTGGTGCCCTGCCCTCTGCCGGCCGCGCCGCCACCGCCGGCATACCGGCTCCAGCTGGAGACCAGCTTCGGCAGTGAGTCGCCGCCGCCGGCAGCCGCGCCGGCTGACGACGCCGGCTCGGTGAGCACGCTACAGCTGGTGTGGACCGGCCGGCGCGCCGCCCCCAGCTCGCCGCCCGGCTGGGCCGGCCGCGGCGCGGCGGCGCCGCTCGCGTCGCCCGACACGCTCAGCGAGGCGTCGAGCTCGGGCAGCGGCAGCCTACTGCGTGAGGTGCTGCGCGCCGCCGCGCTGCCGCCGCGCCGGCCGCTCTCCACGATCAGCCAGTCGCCGGGCGCCGACGGGCCCGGCTCCCCGGCCTCGTCGGCGGCCAGCTCGCTCTCGGGGCCGGCCGGCGCGCCGCTGACGCTCGAGGACACGCTGCGGCCGCTGCCGTCGGCCGGGCTGCCGCCGCCGCCGCCGCCGCCGCCGCCGCCGCCGCCGCCGCCCTGCAAACGACCGCCGCCGTCCGGTGACTCGGGCTTCGTCAACGGCAGCTCGTCGGCCAGCGACTCGTGGTACGTCACGCCGCGTGCCGAGCCGGGCGGCGCGCAGCACTTCCTGTTCCCCGGCGAGCCGGAATCCGATTGTGAGGTGTTTCTGCCCGGCGAGACAGTGGCGCCGCACGCGGGCCGGCCTCGTGCCGTCGTGGCGCCCGAGGCGGCGCTCTGATCTGGGACGCTGTGCAATCCGCGAGACAAATGCGCTTCAACTTCGACCAAAGAGTGATGAGTGTGGCGTGACCGAGCGTGTGAGTGGAGAGCGGGCCGCGACGGCGACGATGCTCGCCGGCGGGCTCTGTGGTTTTGTCGTACATAGTCCTTTAGACTTAATTTTATGACTGTTCGTGCTGTGTTTGGCTTGCGCCTCGTCCACCTCGTATTCGTCCCGTGGGTCGCCGCGAGCGGCCGCTAGGTGGCGCCGCTTCACGGCGTCCGCGGCGTGGCGCGTGTAGGGCGACGCGGCACTCAGACTTGGTCGTGGCCTCCTCCCAGACTGACAACAGGGCGCTAGAGGCGGCCCGCCGCCCGCCCGGGGCGGCTTGGTTTATACCACGCCTATCGCGCGCGGCCGCCCAGTGAGTTCGGAGGTCGCCTCGCGACTTCTCGACCACTCTGCACTTACTTTCCCGGCCGGCGATGCTCCTGGCCGCAGCGCTGGTGCTCGCGCCACCGGAGCCAGCAAGCTGGACTGTGTCTGAAGCGGTCACTACTTCTGCGTACAGCGGCCGGACAGTGTCGCTGCCGACGCGCGGCACCTATCTGCCTGAACTCTGTGCCAAATCTGCGGCTCCGGCCCGGCCCGGCCCCGCGCTGGCGGGCAGCGCGGTGGCCGCTCACTGTGCGGGACGCCGCGTCAGTCGACGCCGCCTCGTCCGCCGCTGGGGCGGCGTGGCTGAGCGGTGGCCTCTGAATGCCCGGCCTCCTCGGAGGGTCATCTACGACCAGTGGGCGAGAGATGGTGCCGTTCCAGGGACGCCCTCGCGGTGAGAGGTCGGCGGGCGACGCCCCATCCCTCGCCGTCTGACACCCAGCACAGGTACCCGCCGCCGTCGCTGCCCAGAAACGTCGAGCCTACCGCCGGCTGCCCGCCGAGTCGCCTGGTGCAGCCGCGCGCCGGGACCGGCCGACTCGCTGCCGAAAGCCGGGGCTGGGTCTGGGTCCCGTCCCGCCGCCGTCCTTCCTATTCAGCATATCTTCCCCGGTGGTCGATCTGCGGGAGCTGTCATGCTGCCCGGCGCGGTGCAAGTGAGGACGGACTTTCGGACGTGCGCGTGTCGCTTCCATGGGGCGAAGACCGCTGTGGTTGTGTGGAAGTAGCTTTCATGTGTCTCATCATGCCAATCTGTCCCAAGTAAATTATTTACACAAGTGTGCGCGTTTAACTGTGCGTTATGGACATCACGTTCAGAGCACGAGGACAAGTCAAAATCCGCCATCAACTTGTCAGGAAAAAGACTGGAGAAGCAAAACAAAAAGCTAGACATAACCTGCCACGGATCTTGCCAGGCAACGTCACCAAACCTAATCGAGAAAGATTCAAAGCTCGCGTTGTCACGATTGGACGGAAGTCTGACGTGAGCGGCGTTGCCAAACTTCAGGAGATAACCGGAGAATGTCATGCCATAACCTGAGTCGCGCCGTTAACAATCCGGATTACCTCGACACCGGCAAAAACACTTCTTTAAACCTATACATTGCCATGGCGATACTTCCCCTCGGACAAACGGGTGATGCGCGCTGCGCCAGCTAGCTGCCACCAGACGCGATACAACGGCGACCATGTGAGAGTATCTGGGAGAGGATTATGACGTCACTGAAAGCCTCTCAGCGTGCCATCATCATGCCGACGCCAGCTCACTCTCAGCGTGCCGTCATCATGCTGACGCCAGCAGAAAGGTCACTTTCGACGTGCAATAGGAGCAAATACTTAACAACACATCCTGATGGCAGAAAGTTGCGAAGAGGAACGCACCGGTCGCACACGTGTACCCTACACATTACCTTGATGCATGCTGCGAATCGTGGGGATTTCAGTGCTAAGGACAACGGTTATACGATTCCTGGCCATCGGGGTAATTGCACGTGCTGGTTGCACTTATCCGTAGCGGTGCTCACATATAACAATACAGGATACCGCTGTCAATGTCCGAGAAGCACAGAGCATGGAGAGAGCACAGAAAGAGCACAGAGCACAGAGCGAAGCAGGTACGTAGCATGAGAGTAAAGCGGAACCCACCTCGAAAGCATGCACCGTCTAACAAAGCTGATGGCTGCCGGAGATGCTGACGTGTCTCAATCGAACGCCACGGATCTTCAAACGGCTGGTAATCTCTGCACGGACGGGAGCGATCTCCGCGAAGCCGTCCTGCCCTATGGCTGCCGTCTCCCTGATCTCACGCAAGTGTTGGAAACACTCATCCTTGGTTTCAACAGCTGCTCCTGCGCCACTGCCGAAAGGCCCGTAACATGTCAGGTGTGCCACTACCTTTGTCCCGTGACTGCGCCGAGTGGCACGGCCAGTGGCACGGCCTTGCAGTATGGGATCGCACGCACTCTTCATCGACCTATGCATATCGAAACCATCAGCTGGACTTTTGCTGTTCTGAAAAGCGGATCCGACCATATGCGCTTCGTGCTCACAAGTCGTGCTGAACGACTGCAGGCGACGCCCGGAGCGATGTATCAGAACCACTCACATCCCGCAGGGTTCCGCTCTGCTCGAGAAGGCGATACTGTAGAAGTAGTCCGATGAGAACATGCTGATGAAGAGAGTCGCCGCATATCCGATGGCGCAGGCGCACGGAGCATACGGATATCTCAGCCGCCAGAAGCCAGAGGGACGTATTTAAACAGAATCAGCTGGCAAAAGCCGAAGACGCTGTCAATTGAGCATAGTCCTTGCCTGGTTATCCTCCTTGGCTCCCTTGGTCCCCTTGGCACTTCCGAGCCCTGTGTTCTTACACCCATGTGATGGCCCACTGGCCGCTCAGCGACCCATTTAGTCGTCAGAGCATACCTCTTTGGACACTTGGAGTGCACTGGCCGATCAGAGGCCATTCTACCAGCCAAGAAACCTCCTGACTGCTCGTGGGACTCTGTGAACCTAAGGGCTCTCTGTACGCCCAGGGGGTCCTCGATGCCCCTGTAGCCATTATTACACTTTTATTGCAGGACTTCCGTAATCGCTTAAGGCCGTCCTGTCTACTCAGTGATGCTTTGGCCACTCAGGGGTCTCTCAGCTGCTCAGTGGCCTGTCTGGCTACTGACGCTCTGGCTACTGAAAAACCCTCCGGTCACCGAGTGCCCCCGGGGCTATCCGAGATCCCATGGTCCGCTCAGGGTCTTTTTGGTGCTGAGCTCTCTATATCAGAAGGCCCTCTAGATAATACCGGCTCTTTCGGCTGCAGTTTTGCCGCTCGGAGGCCGTGTCTTTACCAGAGAGCGCCTCGGCTGCCTTCAGAAGCGGATGTCAGTGCTGTGCATGAGCCCGTGGACGTGTGAGGGAGCTCGCGGCTGCATGATGTGACCTGATGGTGAAGCGCAAAGGAGGCTCCCTGCGAACCTGAGGCTCCCTGCGAACCTCAGTGGAGTTCCTCTGCTCGTTTCGCTTCGATTTGAATGCATGACTACGAGGCTGAGGCTCTGGATAGGCCGACAGAATCCGAGTTCAGTCAAATAGGATTCTTGCTTGATGCCTCCATCTCATCAGACGTAAAGGTGAAGACGTGAAGACGACGGCATCAGACGAAAGGTCAGACATCAGTAAAGGTGAAGAATTGTCGTATACCATCAAGTTATACTCTGGGTGGCTTGGGCGGAATTTTGTTTTGTAAAACGGTGCTGCCAACTATCACGTGTTAAAGGGAGTGTTCCACATTTATATGGGGGTTTGAACTGAAACAGCCATTTTGAAGACCTTTCGGTGCTGTTCACAATCCTGTCCTCCTTCAGACCTTCCCCTTAGTTTCTGAGCTACATGCGCGCGAGAAAAAAAAATGTGGGACAGTATTTCGGCAACAGCACTTCGAATCCACCTTGCCATTCATGACGGTACCATAACGTTATTCGAATCTTACCACTGCATATGCCGTGCGGCGATCAAAGCCGAGAAAAATACAACTGTCGAAACGTTCATATCCGGTGTTCATGAGAATAACTTCCAGCTATAAAGGCTGCCAATTAGCTTTCAATCAATGCTGTGCAAGGTAAGACGACATAATCAAACCATGACGTATTGATGAGTATATTTACTAAGCAGAGAATTGTGCTGTCTAGAGCAGTCTTTTCCGCTTAAAAGTATACCAATCGTTATAAGAGAGTCTGGTTTATCATATCTGATGCTTGCTTCAATATCTTCAAATGTGAAATATTCCCTTTAACTAAAACCTAAGCACAACCACGGCGCGGATAAAAATACTGGAGTGCTGCTTAAAAGGGCAGTGCATGCCAATGTTTATGTATGAATTTGTGTGGTTTTATTTGCATGCAGTGGGTGCCGATAGTGTAATGGTCAACGCATGTGCGTTAACCACCGCGAGGCTGGGAAGCTAGAGGTAGGGGGCTTAATCCCCGGCGGTGCCCGCCATTCCTGTGAACGTGAGAGGCAGGCGACGCCGTATAGCCTCAGCAACTGAGTGCGTCGTAGAGCCCCAATGGCGACGACGAGTTGCGCGAAGGTTGGAAACGTCGTCAGGCTATTGCTAACAAGTGACGGACATATGAGTCCAGCACAAATCGTAATATCTCTCCCCCGACGCCTCAAAATCAACGAACGACTTGTTGAGCTTCTACACGTGAAGGGCAATAGAGACAGTTAGGATCGACAATACTTCGATTACGTCAAGTTGATGGAAAGACGCGTCATGTCATTGTCCAAGCGGCGAGAAATCCTTAGCTCAAGCCAAAATTTTGAGCACCTTCGGCTTGTCAAAATGTGTAACAGCCTTGTAACGTAAGGCAGCGACGCAACCTTAAACAGTTGTGTTTCCTGTTACCAAGTCTGAACTGATAGCAATGGTTGCAAAGATCTCGGCTTATGGAAGGCGTGAGACCGTGTCTAGCCGTGTCTGAAGACCGTGTCTAGCCGTCCACATTGAAAGCCGTATCGCTGTTTAAAAAACTCGTTTCACCAGCGATCTCGCTCCAAATGAATGAATGAAGCACGCTGAGCTAGAAAAGCCAGGGGGGTGGGGGGCACTGACGGGGAGCAAGCTCAGCCTCCGTTCTGCGCCGTTTGCAGTTGAGTGCAATCGACGCTTCACTCGAAAAGTCTGCAGCTCGGTGAGTTGGAAGTGGTGGGGCCGCTATCAGGCACCGATAGGGTGCCTCGCACAGGCGAACACGGCACTCTAGCAGTGGTAAAACCAACAGCAGACCCGATAGCACTGCCAGGAAGCCCGATGGGCGATGATCACATGCACTGCCAGCGTCGCCGAGATCGCCTGCAACTGCACATTCTGTCTGTACTGAAAAAACCTGTCGTTGTGTCTGGTAGAGCTATTTACAGCTCTAAGTTGTTAAGGGCATTTGGGAGGAATATTATACATATAGATATGACGGTACTAATAGCCTTATTTCTCGTAGAATAACAGGAATAATGGAGAGACAGATGCATTTATATTTCGGCTACATGTGTTTAAAAAGAACATCAGTATTAAATTCAATATTGCCTGCCGACCCTACTCGTTTTTCAGTTGTTTTTTTTTGGGGGGGGGGGAAATGGCGAGCTGCAGACCAATATTCAGGGACTGAAGAAGGGGCAATAACTAGTCATTACTATCATGCAGCGTATATGTGACTAAGAATCAAAATATGTGAAAAATGCATGTTCACGCCAACAAATTCAAGTAAGCAGGTATGACTCATCACGTACCAGTCATACATGCCAGCGATTTCATATAAACAGGCGTCACGCATCACTTATGCATGCAACCAATTTCAATTACACAGGCATTGTGTATCACGCGTTAGCAGTCAGCCGTGCATGTTAGCGATTTTAAGCTAACTCACATCACACATCAAGGCACTAATAACATTCGCTTAATCGGTTATGATGAGCCTTGTACGTTAAGGTCTGGTCGCCGGCTTTTTATGAGAATAAGCTCACTAATCTTCCTATCTGAATGGTCCCGCGCTCTGAAGAGGACTTTGAGCTCTAAATAGGGACATTCTCTGCTTTGTTTTTAGCGTCTCACATGTGTTTCTCAGACGCTTAGGGTGCATGAACTCCCTGACATAGATTATGTACCTTCCATGCTTTCCATACAGCCTACACTTAAATTCGTAAATCACGTATTTGCGTGCCCCCTGAAACCCACATTTGCGCAAATGACGCTTATTGCCCCCCGGGCATTTAGGCTTCGAGATAGAATATGTCGCCACAAACTTTTTTAGCTTATTGCTGTTTTTTCCAAGCTAGGCATACGCGCAGTTTTGACTCTCTAGCAATATGTTTCATTTTCCAAAACAGGTGTCCATCTCCGGAAGATGGGAATCCGTCGCCCGACAGGTCGTGTCCCCGTTTCCTACCACCATCTGCTCACGTGCTCTAGATGTTTTTACCTTTTCCAACATTCTACCTAAAAGTCATAGTCGTGTTCCTTCATGATAGTCATAAAGTCATAGTCATAGTCACGCATTCATTTATATTCTCAAGGATCCAGCAGCACGACGGGCAATATTGGAGAGCGACATCTTGCAGCAGGGCAGCTTATCAGCACATGCTTCATCAGCTTTGTGTTCGGAGCCGCAGCAGAGTGGAAAATTGTACCCGGTAACAGGGGTGTAGTTTCCTATTCAGTTAGGGTGGCTTCAGTCCCCCATCCCCAACTTGGGCTCCATCCCCTTCCCCCCCCCGCCAACCCTGGGAAGATAGCGGGCCAAATATGGGGAGCAACCTGTTTGTTGGCATATTTTGGGGACAGGCTGGCCACTTTTCACTGCCCATCCTACCCAACTCAGTCAGTGAATACACGCCCTGCCCAGTAACGCACAGTTATTTGCAGTGTGTTTGAATTTAGGGCGGCTGTCCGCCAGCTGAAGACCAACGTTGCGATCTGGTCACAAATTGTCGGCACAACAGCTTTATATTGTTGAAATATCACTGCGGTCATTGAGTGTAGGGCAGACGCTGGTGCGGCCTGCCGGTCGAGTTATTGAGAGTCAACTGGCTTTTGAATGGTCACATCACTGTGACAGTTGTGTGGCAGTGTGTGCACAGCTTACAACTTGGCTGTTTTGTATAAGAGCACCGAGTGATGAAACCTGGCTATGCAAGAGGTAGCTAGTGAATTAGGTATATATATATATATATATATATATATATATATATATATATATACCGTAAAACAACAACGTCCTATATGGCCGTTGCCAGGCATCCTTCCGTTTTGGAGTAATATGTATAAATACACACACACATATATATATATATATATATATATATATATATATTTATATATAGAAATATATATGTATAAGTATATATATATATATATAAGTGATCTATATATATATAAGATATATATATATAAGATAAGAATATATATATATATATATATATATATATATATATATATATATATATATATATATATTTGATATCTGGGAGTAACTTACTATAGTGTTCACAAAACATTGTGCTTTTCTTCATAGGCATCATGCCTATATTCTTGTGCGGTGCTGCTGCACTGTCATATGTCTTGCATCAGCCCTTTTCTCTTTATTTCCACTTCATTATGCATCCTGCGACGCCCCGTTTGTCCCGGGCAAGATGCATATTGCACCAGTCATGAGGGGATTAAGCGCCCGTTGATGGGGTTCCCGTCCGGGGGCCCAGTCCCTGCCTCGTGTAGGGGTCGCTGTGCGGGCTAGGCCTGCGGGTATAGACCCCCAGCTCCATGTGGCGTTGTCCCGCTACGATTCACTTCCCTTCATCCCGCAGCTATGCAATGGCGATTTATGGCCGCAAGGACTCTTGTTCGAACCAAACAAAAAAAAAAAACAAAAAAAAACTGCATTGTCAATACAGTACCTTATGAGTACGGTAAAACAGGTTCGTCACTTCAGCGCAAGTTTCCCTTAAGTATTGGTCAACCATGTTGGTTGCAGGAAACTCATTAAGTGTTGAGAAATTGGCTCGGATGAATTGCCGGAAAGCTTGGCTCGGATGAATTGCCGGAGAGTTTGCTGATTGCGCCGTGTCGTCCGACGCTGCATATAACGTTCGGTGTAACGCTGCACTGTCGTAATGTCTGTCAGGACTCATGCTACAGAACCTGCAAATTGATTAGAGCCAATGCCGGACGCTTTTGACGTCGACGAGGTAAGAGCTGGACGAACAGATCAGGTTCTGAAGGCCCAATCGGAACCGGTCACCGGCGCCTCGATCTCAGATCACCTCTGGGCTGAGCCCCGAGGGAGAGGAGCGCGATCCTTGGGGGTCAGTCAGGCTTTCTGTCAGTGACTGCCGTCGCGGTGCTTCCATGTGGCTTACGAAGTACACGGCACGGGGCATCATAGTCGTTTTAAAATATGCGAATTTCAATCGAGACAAGTTTGTGAACTTTGGTCTGCTAGTTATGCCCGTCGCGTTGCCCAGCTTGTTATGGAAAAATCGACGTCATGCCCCGAGTACGTGCAACTTTTGTATTCAGTGGGAGTCCAGATGCAGCACAAACAGGTAGCAAAACTGGAAAACCACAACATACCCCAGCACATCACAGTCCCTTTAGTCACTGCAAGCTCGTCACTTCACATGAAGGGCACCACCTCATTCAAAATGAATATCTTGTGAACATTCACACTGGTATCATTTCCACATATGGAATACTGGTGGTGTGAGCTAAATCACACAACATGAACATAGTACACAACTGCATCTCGAGGCAGTATATAAAAATTGGTCCCGCACATAACAAGCAAGAAACGTGCCTCCCTAAGGCGGGCTCAAAATACTGACCACACTCGCGTATGTCACATTACCGTACGCTAAATGCATGCCTACAGCGTTGGACCTCCTCAGCACTGATCGCAGTGCTTCAGAGTGGCAAATTCGTCGCAGGCCAAACCACTGACGACTAGCACTCTAGCTCCCGAGCTACACAGATCCTCGGACGAAAACAGCAGCTCTTTTTCAAACACTGATGCAAGTCCCAAAACACTCCGTAAAACACTGTGGTAAAAGACCCCCTTCTCCCTCCATGGGCCTCGTCACGGCTTAGAGTGCACCACTACAACTGGCTGGTGAGCTCGGGGTAGAGGTCGCTGGACGGTGTGTCGAAACCATCCTCGGCAGCGGTTGTCTTCTCCTTCAGAGCGATATTCCGCGAGTGCTGGGACCACGCCTCCGTCGGCTGTATGCTCTGCCGCAGCCGCTGTGGAAGCACACGCCGGTGAGGAGGCGGCGGGTGACGACGCATACACGTCAGAAACATCCACCCGAGGCGAATGTCATCACTCAAGACAAGCGTCATCGAGCGTAGCAGGCTTCAAAGCGCGTGGGAAACTCTAGGGCTACGCTGCATTGAGCTCATTGAGCCTATTGTATATGTCCAGAGCTGCAAGATATATGTAAGCACAAGGAAAGCTGTACCAAGGTCTGGAGCTCCTGGTTAATCAAATTGGTGGGCTGCCTGGCTCTTCGCAGAAAACACTGTGCACCACACAAACATGATACGTTCTCTCTATGCAGCGCCTTTCCCTGGGTCCTACAGGGTTCTGCTCAACCTCAGTAACCACAGCGGAGGGATTGTCCCAAGGCAACTCATTTAGTCTTTTTCTGTAACCCATGGCACAATCAAGCAGCACGAGCACGGCTCGACTTACATCCAGAATGTTTCCCTTCTGCTCGACGACGACATTGTAGATGAAGCCTAGCGGGATCACTGAGATGATGAGGATGGCCACCGCCCAACCTATGCCATTGGCATATGCGGGGTATTTATATCCTCCAGAGACCAGCGGGGTGAAGTTCGCCCAGCCCAGAATCAGTACCACCTGAGGAAACAGAGTCAGAGTTGAAGGCCGATTTACGACACCTAACAAGAGGAACGACAGGTACGATAAAATGACATGAGCATTGTCCATATGGTCTGTGAACTATAACCGTGAACTTAGTCTGCAGATAGAATCATCTGCCTGCACAGCCGACAGCACGAAGGCCTTCGGGACCTGCTTTTTAATTAATCCAACGAATTTCATTAATTCACGCGGACCACATCCACGCGTGCCGCTGACGCTCCCCGGCAAACTCGCAGACGATGATGAGTCCAGCCCAGCGCGACGTCACGTCCAGGCCGAGGTCAGCGGTCCCGGAGTATCCAGCGCGTCACTCACCCCGACCAGCAGGGGCGAGACGGTGCCGTAAATGGCCGTGAGGTGGGCCTTCAGGCGCATGCCAGGACTGAAGCCCTGGATGGCCAGGAGGTCGCGGTAGTAGTTGCGGATGCCGTACAGCCAGTACATGGCGAGCAGCTCTGTTAGGCCAATGACGAGGTAGGGCCAGCCGGCCGCGTAGTAGTCCAGCAGATCGAGAATGTAGCGTCCGCCCTAGAAATTGCGAAGAGCCCAGCAGATTAGCCGATAACCACGAGTGACGTCGAATTCAGTGACGAACGCCAAAATATGAAAAGATTCTTGCTTCACAAAATTCAGTCGAACTTATAGCTGTGCTTTCTAAATTTCGGCGTGTGAAAAGAGCATTTGGTTAAGTCAAGTTGATTAAGTTAATGGTTATATCTCGTGAATCTCATAGAACACAAAAAATTAGGCATTTAGTGAATCTAGATATTAATCCTCAGAGGGACAGTGGACATTTTTTAACTACGGCTTTTGCTTGTCTAACTAAGGAGCGCTACACTGTGTGGGATTGTGCGGGACCTGGGCCGAGAAGCACAGAGCGGGTCTCCACAACAGCATTACGGGAAATTCAATGTAACAATACACACAGCAATGCGAATGTCGCTGTCATACCTGGGTGGTGAGTGGGATGCCCAGGAGGAAGAGAATAACGCAGACTCCCACAACCACCCAGGGCTTCTTGGCGCGCAGCTTAGGGAACTCGTCCAGCAGGCAGGTGACAATGTTTTCGACGATGGCGAACTGCGAGTCTAGGCCGAGCGTGAAGAGCATGAGGAAGAAGAGTAGCGCCCACAGTGTGGAGACGGGCAGGCGCGTCACCAGGTCCGGGTACGCCACGAACGCCAGGCCTGCGGCACACAATCCGTCAAGTTCAGCATGCGACCGGAACGGCAGCTGCACATCCACAAGGCGTCGAGCAAGGTTACGGACAATTGAGACGGCACCGAACACAGAGTTACTGAGGGGAAATGAAATGCAACGCACAATGCGGCGGTGATTATACATTTTATATACACGAAGAGACAACAGTCCGTGGCATCACATGCTCCAATTGCTGGCTATCCGCGCGCCAATTGCAGCCGTACCTGATCCACTGGAGACCACCTCTGAGACGGGAACGCCCAGCTCCCGGGCCATGAAGCCAAGCACGGAGAAGATGGCGAACCCGGCAAACACCGACGTGCAGCAGTTACCGAAGCAAACGATCAGCGTGTCCCTAAAAACGTAGCATAATGCAACATAAGCCGAGGTGCGGGCCGGGAAAGGGTCGCCCGGCGTTCAGGCGTTACGCCGGCCGGCTGAAGCATGAAGTCCGAGGTACTGGCGACATGCCTAACTCTTTACACTTTCAAGTTTGACGGCCTTCACGGGAGGCATACAAGCCCTGGAGGGTGCGCACCACGCATGGTGACGTCAGACCGAGTGCCCCGTGCTCTGCGCTCTGCGCTCTGCGCGCTGGCTGTACCTGATAACGTTGTTGTGGAATTTGTTGTAGCTGGCGAGGGTGATCAGTCCTCCGCTTGCGATGCTGAGCGAGTAGAAGATCTGCACGGCGGCCGCCACCCACACGCTGATGTCGGTCAGTTTGGAGTAGTCCGGCACGATATAGAACTTGATGCCTTCGTAAGCCCCCGGCAGGGTAACACCTCGGATCAGCAGGATAATAAGCACGACGTATGGGAAGAGTGCCGTGAAGTAAACCACCTGAAGGCATAGACAGGTAGTGGTTATATAACATACGAAATGAATGACTTATCTGTACGGAATCTGTAATCGGTATATAATCTGTACCGAAGTACATAGCCCAGATGTATGTTAACATAAACACCCGGCTAGGGAGACCTCGAAGGCCCTTTCCAAACACTCGTGAACATTTTGCTGCTCAGTGTTTTCTCTATGCACAGCATTTAGCTTCGCGAGCCAGCCTAACGCGACAGCCTGTTCCGTGTGACGATGCAAACAATCTACTCAAACCTGATATTATATGTTACATTACACTCAAATATTGTCCGTGGCGGAATACGTGTTACCTTTCCGGAGGACTTGACGCCCTTGATGAGAGCAGCGCCCACCACCATCCAGGCGATGAACAGTGACAGCAGCAAGCCCCATTGCACCTGGCCCAGGTGGTCGATCCCGCCGCTCAGATTCAGCACGTGATGCGTGAAGTACTCCTCGGCCGCTGCGGGGCACAGGCGCCGGCGTTATCAAGAGCGCTTGGCGTGAGGGGACGCCGCGTCACATGACAAATGACCTGGGTGCTACAGGTCAGGCAGGATGCAGGGGGTCTGATGACGCGTTGGGATACGATCTTTGACTGGTGCGGGCTTTTCTTAGTGTCCCTGTGGTGACTACATTGTGGTACACTGACAGCACGTGCTAACGGGCCAACATGTTCGGACGAACGACGCACAAATCGGCTGGTACACATGGTTTCTAATATAGAATCTACACTTGTAGTTAAGTTGAATAATTCATAACTCCTTAATTGGCTCGTACAAAATACGATACAATAACTAATTCACAGCGATAACTTTTGAGGTTTAAGATACCATAAGTGTATAATAAGTTGCATACGGTGTCTGGTAACAATCGCCCAGCAATTAAGTTACAGAAATAGGAAATTGTGCTATTTATTCAATAGTTCCAAGCAGACAACTTCAAGCCCGTTTAGCTGTAATGATCTGCAAGATCTTGACAGCGGATCTCAAGTGCATATGCAATGGATTAACGGGCCAAAGTGCATGTGCAAGCCCCCCCCCCCCGCGGTCGACATAAGGACGGAAACTCACGCGAAGTCCGGTTGGCCACGGGTACGGTGCTGTTGACCTGCAGTTGGTCGGCTTCAGTCGTGTTGGTGATGCAGTGGCCGTAGTTGTAGATCCACCACGTGGTGTTGCCGTACATGGCGTCGCATCGTTCGTACTCGCTGTTGCTGAAGCAATCTAGAAGCGGGGAGTTGGTATTACTTGTGCACTCGGCCTGCTGCAGCGCATGTTTGCCTCTGGTTCAATATGAATCACGAACCGCACGGCGGGCGTTGTGCTGGCGTCGGCTCGCACGCTTGCGTTGGCACCACCGTGTTGCATGCAGTCAACATGAACAACAGTCAACAGCCTACGTCGCATGTGGCAGCTTGTGCATTCCAGCCGATAAGACGTGATGCAATTGGACCTCCCTTGCAAGTGCCGCGAGTCCGCACGGCTGCGAAGATTGCGACCAGGAATTCTGATAAACCTCGCCTGACCTCGCACTCGATTGCAACGTCGGCAAAACCGAGAGCGGTAGGATAGCGGGAAGATAGCCAGCATGTTGTCAAAGCTACAGCGAGTGACCCTCAACAATCAGCGTACAGCACATCCGCTGTGCACGATGGCGTGCGACGAATGCACAATACAATGGTGTAAAAGCCAGGTGTTTTGTGTCATCAGCGACGTGCGACGGCTCCCAGTTGCATGCGGCTGATTCATCCGGGCGTAGATAGAGCCGATGTCGACAACTCCAGCCAGCGCGGCGGTGGATTCACTCACGTGGTGTATTGAATTCCTGGCCGCAGTACTGCCAGGGCAGATCTGAGGTCATGCTGGAGTAGCTGTAGTACACCGTCCAGGCGATGATCATGTTGTAGTAGAGGCCCACCGCCACGGAAGCCAGGAACATGGCCACGCCCAGTCCTGGAACCGGCATGCTGTTTAATCACGGCTCTTAAAAGGGGCAAGGGATTTCGAACCGAATGTGCGCACAAGATTTCACCCTTTCAGGACATGGACATCGATGGAATGCTCGTGCGACACCAGTTCTCTCTCTCTCAACCCCCCCTCCCTCCACATGAACGCCGTCGCAAGCACGGCTGCTTCCCGCCGCACCGTTTGCAAACAGCAGCTCTGAGACATCACAGCAGCTCTGAGACATCACAGCAGCTCTGAGACATCACAGCAGCTCTGCGACGTCACAGCAGCTCTGCGACGTTACAGCATGTCTGTGACATCACGGCGGCTCGGCGACGCTGGGCTCACCCCTCAGTGCGGGTGCGTAGTTCTTGAAGAGCGTGATAGGCGCCATGGAGCTGTACTGGCCGATGGTGAGCTCCAGCAGGAAGAGAGGGATGCCCAGGCCCAGCAGCATGATGGCGTACGGGATAAGGAAGGCGCCGCCGCCGTTCTGGTAGCAGAGGTAAGGGAACCGCCACACGTTGCCGAGGCCTGCGGACGCCACATGGACACGGTGAAATGGTGAGTAACTACTGGAAACATCACGTCCTCAAAACCAACTCAACACATGATCTGCCCTATAAACTGGGGTCATTGCGTTACAGTTGGTGAGTAACTACTGGAAACATCACGTCCTCAAAACCAACTCAACACATGATCTGCCCTATAAACTGGGGTCATTGCGTTACAGTTGGCATTGCCTCGGAATTCAAGCTCTTTTAACTTATCAGTGAGCTGAATGAAGGCACTTGATGCTCTTGTAAACGCAAGATGCAGTTTTCGGCACAGTGGCATACCAACAGCGTATCCCAGGCAGGAGAGCAGGAAGTCGAGCTTGCCAGTCCAGTTACCCCTCTCGGGATTCTCATCGCCTTCGTAGAGGGTGTCCACAAACTGTTCGGGAGAGGCTGCCTGGGGGTTCACGACGTGCGCCTGAGGACAAAGGTCAGGTGTCAAACGGGCATTAAGCTGATACGCGGGGGCATTCCATGTGCAATATCCTATAAAAAAGGCCTTTGGTGTAGTCCGCCCCTCCCCATACTCGTGCTCCAGCGTCCAACGATGCCTGCACATGGGCACCGGCAGAACACCATGAGGGGCAACGACATTACAGGAAAGCCGAGCATGTTTGTCTCGCGCGTCATATCGAGTGTTTCCTGCTTATATATAGGTGTGCTTTATTCGTCGATTAAAACATCAGCGCGATTCCAAAAGCAAATTCGTTCGGCAACAGTTCACAGGCCAGAAACAAAGCATGGGGAGTCGTTTCGCTTGCACGCAAGTAATAACAGTGCTGTCACTTAGAGCCAAGTTTTATATATCAGACAAAATTGGGCTTTCATGTTTTTCTTTACCAATGCAAGGTTGGATTTCACGGTGCAGCTTAATGAGTTGCTGGGGTACCCATGCTACCTACTGCCAGACCGCTGCTGCAAATTTACCGAGGTCCTTTTGCAGCCTCCAGCTCGATTTTGTCATTTTGCACCACTGTCGGCCATTACTTTTTACAAGCCATTGTGTTAAAAATTCCTTTATGCGACTGACGGATAGCGGGCCATCTCGCACATTACGGTAGCACATGTCCCTGCGAGAAGACCTTAATTTGATATGAACACTTCATGTCGTCGGCTGGGGGATGCGCAGTCGTGCGGAGAGTCAACGAAGCTAACAAAATGTCGAAATATTTTGATATCACCACTTACGCGCAAGCTCCCGCATTAAGCGATCGCACTCGGGATTAACAGATAACGAATTCACATAAAATTATCACATTAGTCAATCATTACGTATTTTGCCCTGGTTTTGTGCAAGGCATCCGAAGAAGACAACATGCAATGCAAAGTAAGCTAAATGATGTGCCATTGACAGCAGCGCCTGTTTCTCTTCGTGCGAAGAGAAGAGCGATGTCAATCTTCAACCACGATCAAAGCACGGTGTGAATCTTCAACCACGATCAAAGCACGGTGTGAATCTTCAACCACGATCAAAGCACGGTGTGAATCTTCAACCACGATCAAAGCACGGTGTGAATCTTCAGCCACGATCAAAGCACGGTGTGAATCTTCAACCACGATCAAAGCACGGTGTGAATCTTCAACCACGATCAAAGTCAATCGCAATGTTCGAGGCGATGCGGGTATACGACTTGTTAAAATGGCAGGGCCACCAGGGATTTCGCTCACAACGTCGAGCCTCTTACCTCACGTCTGGACCACGGGAACTTCCCACTCCAAAACTTCATGTCAGTCTTCTATGTTCGAATCGCTGATCGTTCAAGCAGGTCTGACAAAAGCCGTCCGTGGCGGTGTACCAGTCCGCTCGCCTGCTTGTTCCACACTCAAGCTGGAGCATTTTCTTCCGCGGTAATTATACGTCGGCAGCAAGTGGTCCCCATGACGTCACTAGATGTCCCAGGCCCGCGTGCGTCTGATAGGTCGGGAGGCGGTGCATGCCGGGCTGGCAGGACGGGGCTGGGGAGGGGGGGGGGGGGGGTGGCGGCGGATGCGGTCAGTCCCCCTTCCGGCGTGAAGGCGAGCAGCCGTGCGGCGATGACTAGGTGGCAAAACGCGACTTATGACGTGTCGCGGGAGGGGGCTCGCTCGGAGGGACCGATAGGTGACCGGCGTCTGGGAAAGCCGCGCAGGCAACGGTAACAAACGCAGGAGGCACCTGACTGATGACCGTGTTACGTCACCCGATGCGCTGGACCGACCAGCTCACGACTGCCGCTAACACGGCTCAGTGGCGGGAGCTCCGATCGTAAGCGTCCCTGACAGGTAATTGCGATGCGTCATGGAGGTGTAACCAGATGGTGTGCGGTGATTCGTTTACCGCTGCCGGTACCAGTGTGTGTAATGCTGTGGCGATATGACTGTCCCGTAGTTCGGCATGCCTGGCACGGAGCCTCGCGCACGTCCTTAATGCGTCACTTGTGCATTAGCGGGCAACGCAGTCAGTGTGTGAACAAATAGTTTGTTTGCACATGTTTGCCCAATTTTGTTCTTTCGTGTTAAGTTTGCACCTGTTTGATCCAGTGAGCGTGACAGCATATGTTGCACGTATTGGAGTCTATTTATATACCCCCATGGTAACGACAAAATTTATTACGATTGTTCAAGATTGCACTGGCATCGCCAACCAATGTTTGGTGACATCCCATTCTCGTGGTCGCGGGCGTCTACCGATACACATTTTCAGGTGTGTTTACACTATACCACAACCACAACCAGCATCGCTGTCTCTTGCAATTTAGGTCAAGTCCTGGATCACGCGGCCACAAACCGCTTGGTGCCCGTTTCTATGTCGACACGTTCATTGCCCTTTTCATTGCTCGGAGACGGACGGATGATAGCTCTCGGCAGCGCCATTCCACCGGACGGACGGACAACGCCTGGCATACGATATGGCAGTGGTAAAAACGGGAGCTGTTCGGCAATATTATTTAGCAGACGTCTGGTGATGCGGTGGGTTCAGGTGCATTGACCTTGGCGAGAATGATGCGTTTCTGCACGGGGTATTTGTTCATTCTTCTCCGTGCAAAACGCAGAACCTGCAGCGTCTGACACGGGGTGGGCTAGCTCCAGCATGTGGGTGGCACTCATGAGTGTGGGGTGGTCGGACGTCAAGCGAAGCCAAGGCACGCTGAAATGCGAGCCTGTGTTCTTGTGACCTCGCTGCATCACTATGGCTGAAATTGCTGTCACCGTGTAACGCACCTCCGTACGTGCTGGTGCATACGGGAGCCGCACTTTGTTCCTGCACGGCTCTTAGATGCTCACATCTGGCTGCATAATTATTTATATTCGGAGAGCAACACCTGCTGAGAATAGCGATATGAATGAATCCGACGAAAAGGGCGCAGCTCTCTACTATTATGTCTCAGCGGTGGTGGCTGCGGGTCAAGTCGCTTCACCACAGAGTTTTGCACTTGTGCACAAAACTCTGTGGTGAATGCTCTTGTCCGACAGCTGTAGCTGCTAGCGCGCTTTCAATGAATGTAAACGAGCGTCCAGCTTTTAATATACTTCTAAGATTGCGTGCATCTCAGTGGAGCCGAACGTATTAAAGTTGTCGGCGTTCTGCGTCTGTTAGGTCCCAACGGATGCTTTTCTGCGCCAAGATATTTACCCTGTAACAAAAAGTCTGGCAGATTTTTGGTAGAAGCCAATCCATTTACGTCAGCAGCAAAAGCAACAACAGGAAAAGCCAACAGCCTGATACGCACCCAACCCTGTGAGCCCTGCGAAGGAGTGTTCAGGTGCCGGCATGCCTATCGGCATGCAGCCCGGGACAGCAGCGATCCAGCCGTCCTCGTCACGTGGGCGTGTCGTTTGGGACTCCCCGCCGGGTGGCCGTCACTCGCGGTGCCGGCCTTCCCGGTCCGGAGGGGGGTGGGGTCCGGAGGCGGGCGAGCCGGACGCTGACGTCACGGAAACGGCGGTCTAACAGACAGCTCATTCCGGGCGGCCGCTGGGATGGGGGGGGGGGGGGGGATGACCGGGCGGCCGAGTCACCGTATATATCGGAAACGAACGGCGCCTGGAGACGGTGCGGCGCGCGGGTAGCAGCACAGGCGCACTACCTGACGCCACGCCGGCGCCGGCGGAGGCCGTGTGCGCGGCGTCCTGAGCCGTGCGCTCCCGCAAGGAAAACGTGCGGACGTTCGAATCACGTCATACACGCCGTAGTGTGGTTAGGAGTGGTACGATAGTGCAAACAATCACAATCTTCGCTGAATTTCTGATCTGAAGAGGTGACAACTTTTCTCTTCCCGGAAGCTGTGACAATGAAATGAAATTGAAACTGATATTATATTGGACAGCTTTGGATGGCATGTGCTGTAATCAATGTCAATAGACAAATCACACGCACGTCAAAAGCGAGCACTAGCAGTTTGATCATCACCTCCAAGGTTTTCCCCCTCCCCCTGTGACAATGAAATGAAAGCTGTGACAGTGAAATAAAATTGAAACTGATATTATATTAGACAGCTTTGGATGGCATGTGCTGTGATCAATGTCAATAGACAAATCACACGCACGTCAAAAGCGAGCACTAGCAGTTTGATCATCACCTCCAAGGTTTTCCCCCCCCCCCCCCCCCCCCCAAGTGCGCACAGTCTCGCAAGCTTCCTTCCAGCGGATCTGTGCGGCGTTTCCAGCTTGCGCGTCTCCACAAAGACTGTTCCTGAAATGTGACGAGCATCATTCCCAGATGATGTCACCCAATGTCGCTCTCCGTCCTGATTCACTGGTGTCCCGGGCAGGCCAATAAGCCCGAACGCGCAACGCTTTGTTCTAGTTGCTGAGATTATTCGTCGTCAGTCTTATTCAAAAGCTTTTTCTATGCGGACTTCTTGTGTTCTCGTAGGTGAGAATAGGCCAGGAGGTGGAAGCGGACTGCTGCGGCCAGTGAAATAAGATGCATGAATCGTTGTCTTCTTTTTCCAGTTGTGAATCTGTCAAACATTGCGGTTTGCAGTCAGGAAAAAATCCGTGTCTATGAGATAAACTATATTTTCAATCTGCAAGCTATCGGCACAGCTTTTACCGAATGACTGGATTATGTAAACGACGACATATGGATTAATTTTTCGGCCCATGTATCTATACACACACACACACACACACACACACACACACACACACACACATATATATATATATATATATATATATATATATATATATATATATATATATATCAGCGAGATGTGTTGAGCCTGTGGACGATATCACAAAGTCATTGCTGTTTGCAGACCCGAGCTTGATACTCACAACGAGGACAAAAGCTCGATTTTGAGATTCACATAGCACTACCGTGTCGCTTATTTTACCGTTGGTAGGGTCTTTGCTGGAGCTGCAGCGTGCTGATACGGCGCTCTGCGGGCGGTGAAGGGCATTACTTCTGCTCATAATGTACATCTGTTGCAATTTGGTTCTAAAGCAATAAGAAAATAATGATTCTAAGAACACTTAATGATTTAAACCAAATTCGGTCGAATGGTTGGATATTGATACCTTTTGCGTTTTCTCACCCTGTAGCACTTTGGACTAAAACACTACCATGCTTGGAGGTCTTAAGTACACCAGGAGGCACTGGCCAAGCGACGCTGTCAAAGAGGCGTTGGCTATATTGTCAAAACTTGACGACTCAAGGCTGCGTACTCGTGGTCTCAAGTGAACGTGGAAATGAAAGTTTCCACGTTCACTTTTGAAAAAGTTGAAAAGAAAGTGGAAGTTTACATTGAATACCGGTGAATCTGGGTCCAGAACATATTCTAAATCTTTCCAGGCGCTATCATTAAAAAGATGTCAAAATAATTAATTATCAATATAAACCAATTTGGCACCAAACATGAATCAGTTTGATGTGATTTTCGTGACCGCACGCACAGATTCAGAACATTCTCCGGATCTATTTATCTTCGTTTCTTTCTCGTTTTGTTGTGTATAACCACATAAACACATGGCCATGAGTACAGCGTTGTATATGACAGGTTCCCAGCACCGTTCGTCCGCGAGGCATTAATGCGCGCCATGGTGGGCCCTGCTGACGTCATTACCCTGCTGCCTCAGCCTCAGCCAAATGCTTCAGCAGTGCATGGGCATTCACAGAAGTTAGTTACAAGCACGAGCAGTGTTAGAATGACACAAGTGTGCTGATCTTTGGATGCTGGGTCACCGTTCGATGCGTAGTGGGGCTCTCGCGGGGGGTTGTGACGGAGGCGCACTGGTGCTGGAAGACCACCCAGTACGGCCGCTTAGGTTCAGGTTTCCAGCGAGCCATCTTGGTTGAGATTCACAGGATGTTCCCGACCGGCAAATGTGTCACGTGCCTGTTTGGACATGTGCTGCACTGTCGAGGAAAACACATCGTACGTGTAGCGGCGTGCTTACTTGTACTTGCGTGTTTACACGCTCAACGTGTTAACTTTGCATGACGTGTGATTGCAACACGGATGACAGCTGGCTCCCGGTCTCCAAAGGCGGGAAGGACCATGAGCGTGAGTAGAATGGACGTACACTCACCTTAAAACGCTTGATGAAGCGCTTAGAGCTGCTTGTTTTAAGTGTCCTTGATACGCATTTGTCATTATGGCTTTTTTGTTTTACTTTTTTGTTTTTCCCCGTTACAATTGCCTTTGAACAAGCAAGTCGTATTATCCGCAAACGTGTCTGCTCGCAGGAAGCAAGCAAGTCTCTGTGGTGACTGGCATGATTCTCCAGCATCTTATGACTAGATTCGCATCGCTTGGTTTTTGAATGCTTTTTCTCATGCATGCTGGGCCAATTATGAGCTACTATGCCAACCACGAAAAAGACATAACTGGCGAAAGGCTCCCAGCCGGGCTCCAATGTTGCTGTAAGAAAACGCGTATTTCACTTACCATGTGCGGGAACGAGCGGGAGATATGCACACCTACTCAAGCCATAGGTCATAGGTCATAGAAGCCTGCATCATTGGTCAGATCGTTAAGATGTAAATATGTCACACATTTTTAAAGAATGTTTGTGTTAGAGAGCACGCATTTCACTCACCAAACACAGAGACAACTCCGTGACTTGCATATCAATTTATGTTATGGGTCTTATAACACTGCATCAACGGCCAATTACGAGCATGTTAAAGCCACATCTTTATAAAGATAATGAAAAACCCTTACAAACATTTTCCTTACATGCTGCGAAGTACTATGAATTGCTAGTACTAAGAAAATGCCATCAACCCGGTGTTATACGTTCACAAATGCAATGTAACTGGGTAGTTGAAAAGTTGTCCTGGCTGCCCTTCCTGAAGGGTTGCTGATCTTTTATTGCAGCACATGGCCAATTGAAGGTTTGCTCGATCAACCATTATTCGTCGCCTGCCAAGATAGAGATGCCTTTCGGTCCGCGGGGAAGACTGTCTTTGGCAAGCTATTGTTATCCTTGTTTTTACGGAATCATACGTGGAGAGCGATGCAGTTACCAACGTCGATACAGCGTTGCTTCTTTTTAAGTTGAGATTGAGAGGGAAGTGTAAGACATGGCTATATAAATGACCGAACCAGTTTGTACCTGAAGGGTTGGTGTCGTCTATTTGTCTCAATCTCCGATGGTATTGAATGACACATTTAGCCACTAAATTCAGTCCGACGCAGTGATATTCAATAACTGCGAATTCTCGCAGCTTGGAGGGGGGATTTTTCTTTTTAATTTGACCACGATAGTGGCCAGTTCGGATTTATCATAGCTGGCTTTCAAACCTTGCCTACGGTTTTATCTTTGCTACTAAGCAGAAGCTCTCCTCAACAGTCATTTGAGACATGTCTTTCAAAACTTTCAAACTGGCGCTTGAAGTTGCGTCTGACGACAGGAACGGTGTGCTAACACATCGCTTTGCCTTTCCTATCAAACACTTCTTGGTGACTCACACCCTGATCTCATGTCGCTTCTTTTCGAATAAATGCAGGATTGCCTGAGTTATATTAAGAAAAAACACAGTACAGAATCATTTAATAATATATATACGAGGAAATTTTGGCAAGCGATACCATTTGGCAAGACCGTGCGGTATCTTATCCACTTGCAAAGGATACTGTTTTCTAGTCAGGACTTTACTACGATGTCACAAACACCTGAACCAGGTCGTGTTTAGGTATTCGTGATATCTTATCTTTTAGGTGGATCTTTATATCAAAGGCCGGAATTCTTTCCTCTAATCTTTGATATAGATGCGAATCTAGTCTAGAAATTAGTACATACTTATTAACAACGGTGTGTCGAAATTGAATTAAAAAGTTAATTCTGTCTCCACTTTTAATCAAAATACAACTTCACCCGGCATTGCTGGTCGCGACCGATTAGTGGAGCTCAGGCCGCTGTTTGGGCTGTGCCGGGGATCCCCGTTGTGGCGGTGGACACTGACCGGCCGTCCGTTCCAATAACTGTGTACAATGCGGCGGCTGCCTGTGTGCCGCTTAAATAAACCACTATGTGCATGTATTTTTCATTAAATTTATTTGATTCGCCTCCCCCCGATAGCATAAGTTGGCTAAAGTAAATATCTTACACCGGATTCCCACGCAGCCGGCCTATCGTCCCCACCTCCAGGCAGTTTCGGAACATCATCTAGGATAAAAACACAAAAATAGGCCTTGCATTGGCCCACAAAAAGACATGCAGAGCGTTTCTGGGCCGCTCTGTTTCTGACCGCCGAACTACGTCACTCCAGCAAGCATGACGCCGTCCGCACAGCTGGTGCGCTGGCCATTGCGTCATACTTTTCTCATCCGCTCCAGGCACGGCTTGTGACCCGCCGACCTTGCTGCCGACGCTGGGGCAAGCCGAGGCGCCACGCACGCGCACGAATTGGGCCGCATCGATTTCGGCGCGCGCCGGCTGCGACGGCTGCCAAGCGGGCGCCGGCTGCTCAGCTGATGCCGGGCTGACCGAGCGTCAGTAGTCGTCTGCACGCCTGCTGCCGAGTGAGGTGACCTCCTGTGACCCCTGCAGTGCGCAATGTCGGGGTCGGCAGCGGGACTAAGCGCGTCGGCATCCGGCTGACGAGACCACGCGGCCCAGCCAATCTGGGGGCGCACCGCAGCGCCGCCACCGCCGAGCCCTTTGTCCGACGCCGGACGGCCAGCTCCGACGCTCGGGGTTGTGGCAACAGATACCGGAGAACAAACAGCGGACAACGATCACCGGACAACACACGCCGGACAATAACAGCGGACAACGCCAGCCGAGGGCGGCGGACGGACAGCGGCAGCGTGATGGCCGTAGAGGAGGTGGTGAGCCCGGCGGGCGGGCCGCGCGGACCGGGCGGTGCCGAGCCGGCGCTCGCCCCCGACGGCTCGCCGCCGCCCGGCTACGACTCCAGCGACGAGCAGTCGACGATCGGCAGCCTGCACAACGCTCGCCTGCGGCTGGAGCTGCGCCAGATCCGGCGCCAGGCGAGCCGGCGCCGCTCGGCCGGCGACACGCGGCCGCCGCTGTCCTCCTCGCTGAGCGACATCCTAACGCGAGACCCGGCCGGCCTCGAGCCGCCGCCGCCGCCTCCGCCGCCACCGCCACCGCCGACGGCCGACGACGAGCAGCACGTCGAGATCGACGGCGGCTACGGCTGGGTGGTGGCGTTCGGCGCTTTCCTCGCCAACTTCTGCATCGCCGGCACCATCAAGTCGTACGGTCTGTTGAACCTGATGGTCATCGAGACGTTCGCCATCAGCGCCGCGCAGGCGGCTGTGGTACCCGGGCTCCTGCTCACCATCAGTCTGCTCATATGTGAGTATCGCTCACATCCCAGGCCACTGACTGTCTGACCGCTCACATATGAGTATTGTTCAAGGTTTAGCTACTCATCATCGAACCGTACAGCTCTCGCTGTTGTTCTTCGTCAAGTTACTTAGTGCCTAGTAGGCAGTGCTTCGGGTGGCTCAAGTGTGAGCACTGTTCCCGTGCCTGCCATGGTTTTGTCTACACGTGGGCATATGTCGGTCAGCTTGAATCAGTTTTGCTGTCAAGCCGCTCACGTCTGAGTTTGTCCTAGCGTTGGTGTCAGACTTGCTGCTCGGTTGTCTGGCCTTCCTGTGAGTGCATGGGCAAACTGAATGCAACCTAATTTGCGGAGTAAATTTTAGCCCACTTCATCTTTGGCTGCCCCACAGGTGTGCGGAAGGGCAGGCATAGCCACCATATCTGACCCCAACGATGATAAGCCAAAGTGGGCGTTATCTCCACAACTTGTGCGTTCAAACCGATCTGCTACAATCCAAATGAAATTCGCTCTCCTGGTCTCCGCTCTCCTGGTCTCCGCTCTCCTGGTCTCCGCTCTCCTGGACTCCGGCCTCCTGGTCTCGGCAGCCAGCGTCTCAGTGCCGCAACGCATTCGAGATCCTGGCTGGTGTGGCAGTGGGAGCCTCCCGGCCCCGCCGCCGCGCAATGTCACGGCATGCAATAGCCCGAACTCGGGCACGCACAGCCGGTATCGCCCATTCCTGGCAGGACTGCCCGGCGCGGCGGTCGGTTCGGAGAGGAATTTCCTCGTCTGACTCATCCGGCTCCAGCCGTGCCATGAGATCACAGTCGCTCGGAGGTCACTGGCCCTCGATCTGGGGCGGGCCGGAGGTATTGCACCATTTGTGAGGCTTGTTTGTTCAACGTGTTAGATAACCCGTTTTGTCATAGCTTAAAGTAAAGTTCCCAGCGAGTTTCACTGAATGGCAGGATGAATGGACGGTCGGCTGCGGAAGTCTCTGATCACGATATCGGCTCAGACTTTTCCTCAGCGCCCTCTGAGTCTCTCTACAGAGCAAAGCACCAGGGTGCAGGGGTGCACCTTTTATGGGTGTAGGGACAGGAGGTCCGAGGGAGACAATACCCCTTCCCCCATATACCTGTCTTTTAAGGCGGGTGAGTCAGCAATGTTAACTGCTTCTCTCTTTCTAGACTGTCTTTGTATTTAGCTTACTTTTGTGCTACCTAGAGCGTGCATGCCGACTTACTTAGTCCACCAGCCATCCGATATGCACTGAACAGCATTGTTTCAGCATCCATTGCTACTGCGCACGGCGAACGTTGTGACTAACTCCACCATACCCTACTATCCAAAGTTGCGTTCTGTGCGTTATATCCTTGGTTATTCTGCCTGATCACTTACCGTGTCTGCAGGAGAGGTGCGTGACATTCAAGATGGATATGTTATAGGCGTTTGCCGTAGTCCGGCATTTCAGAAAACAGGGCTAGACATGTCATATAATGCTGGTGCATTATGCAGTCTTCGTGAAATTAACATGATTACGCTTCGTAGCCAAACACTTCAGGCGTTGCTTGAGATGCCCTCGAGGTCCCGAGCGTATTCTGTTCTCACCATAACTACGGGTTTGATGTATGAAGTGTATATATATATATATATATATATATATATATATATATATATATATGTATATGCTTGTGTGTGTAACATAACCTGGCGGTTATAATGCAGTTTTAGATGGATATGTTGTGCGTGTCAAATGTAATCCGGCATTTCAGGCAAAACCTGGGAGTTTGGAACGTTAGGACGTTTCAAGCCAGGCCTGACTAGGCCGAGTATACTTCATAAATGTGGCTTGATGTTCAACTGAATGATCAGCACCTATTGTGCACCTTCACCTATTACTATCATTACACCTATTATACTGCACCTACTATACACCTATTATATTGCACCAGCACCCTCGCCTCACAGGGGGGAATAAACTGGGCTGACTCTGCAGGCGTCGGCTATATGGTTCTCAGCGGTTTAAAGCGCGCGATTAATCCAGAGGCAGTCTTCAGGAGAGTCGCGGCGCATCCGGGCATGTGCCGGTAGCCGCTGCCGCCAGTGAGCTTGCAGGGGGCATTCGTGAGAAGCTACCGCGTCATGTGTGCGTGTTTTCATAAGGCATAAGGCGCGGACGCGCGTTTGGAGCGGGAAAAAAGTGCAGCACCCCGCGCTACAAGTGCCGCGCAGCACGTGCATTGTGCTCATTTGAACCACGTGCCCGCACCCTGTGTCGACAAGAAGTATGAGGCAAACGGCAAAGTTTGTTATTCACACATAAACAGTCTTTTTAAAGAAGACTGATTCCATCCATTTTTGCTCTGAAGTGGTTTTTGTGTTAAGCCTCGAAAAAATGTGCCATCCTTTTTGTAAGGAATTTTATGCGTTGCCATGTTCATGGGGGTACTGTTTGGTGCAGCCCAAACAGTTTGTAGAGACGACTGCTCGAGACTACCGCTTCGGCTGTTTCGACGTCTCATTTTGTTTGCACCAGTTGGCGGAATCTTTTACGTGTCATCCAATGTTTTGAAACGCTCCCGCAGTATAGTCGTGGCGATTCTCTCACCTCCAGCCAACTGGCCTCTGCCGGGTCAGTCCGCCACCCGTGGTGCTCACACTCGGACGTCCGTCACGTGCCGGCGTCGGCGTCTGAGCCGCCCAGGCACGAATGCCGCAGCGGGTACAACAATGCATGCTTGTTGTATGCCTGTGGCATGCTTGTGCTTGATTTATATATGTTAAGCAAATAACGTAATAAAAGTGATCATAAAAGTACCGCGACGTCGAAGGTATCTAACATAACGAATGAAATATTCAGTAAGATAGCGGTATGTTTGTTTCAAAAGGTTACATCAGCCACCAGCAGGACATGAATCGCCTATTTTTTCCTAAAATGCCTGGCTACGCTAAGTGCCTACGGTAGATACACACAAATTAACCAACGCAGGTCAGTGCAGTTTTACGGACAGAAGGATTTGAACGAGGTATTCGTGTCACGGATGGCAAATTTGTTTACACCAGTTATTAGCTCAGCAGACATAGCAGTGGACTCGCAATTAGGTGACCCTTGCTGGGATTCCAGCTGTTCCTCGCAATCAAGAGACTGGCTGGGATTCCAGCTACTTCAGCTACATTCTGGCTGTGTTACGCCTATATGGGTGAAATCCAAGCATCTTCCACTCGTTTTCAGCACTAAGTAACATCTGACGATGGCTGGGGAGTTACCGGGGAGTTTCCGAGGGTCTGACTCGGGATCTCCAACTACCAGACGCCGTTTGCGGAAAACAGAGAACCCCTTTGCAGATCTCGTTAAGTCATGAAGAACTTACACCAAATTTTCAACCATAGGTCAGATGTGAGGTCACCAGAAGGTCAGATGTGAGGTCACCAGAAGTCACAGGAGGTAAAAAACGAACGTTGCAGTAGATACAGTCGGTGCCTATCTTAGCACGTCAATACGTATATTGAGGACACGAAATTAAGCGTTAAGATTATGGGGAGTCCATTTTGACCACTTTTGTTCCGCGAATGGGTCAAGTCAGACCAGATCACCGTTCAAAATTGGTCTGCCAGTAGCCTACAAGAACGATTCCCTTCTTCACAATGTGCTTCTGGCCAAGTTTTGTATTAGGTGCAGCTGTGGCACAAAAGCGTTTTAGACACCAAATTACCATTTTAGGGTGACCTAAACTGCAGTGCGAACCGGGTCCATGTGACCAGTAGTGCTTTTTTGTGGTCAGAAATAGTGTGCTGTACACCTGCAGGCATTTAAGATCGCATAACTGCTGTTTACATTGCACATAGTTCCCCCGAAGCTTGGCAATGAATTTGTGACAAAATGAGGACATGTGCGTTGGTACATGAAATTGGACGTCACCAGTTTCACAAGCACGACAAGGAGGTGGTTACACGCGTTGCACTCGTTCATATAGCCTCGCCGCTACTGGTGGCACAAGTCATTGACCTTGAATGACCCCATACGATCTTGCATGTCCTCATATGACCCACTGCGACCTCATTATGCATTACAAGGATTTCCCATGTTTTCAGTGGAATATTCGAATTCTATGTGCAAAATTGCTTCCTATGCCTGCCTCTCTTGAGCTCAGAATGTGTTTTGCGGAGGGTATCCATAGAAACAAGTCATGGCCTGTCATGTCATGACGATGACCATGAGCCAAGGTAATGTGTTCTGTGTTTGTCTGGTGGTTGTGCATGTAAGTAAGCACTCTTTCCCTCATATACAAGCACCAAAACTAACCAAAAATATTCACAAATTTACATTATGAACGACAAAATTAGAAAACTTGACCTGACTTCAGGCCACTGGCTTCACATCATCCTTCATGCTCTATGACTTAAGCAAGTTTGAAAACTGCCAAATGACACACAGAAATGTTGTGCGGTCAAAGTTTTTTAGAGGTTAATCTCTCCTTTCTAACCTAAACCACTGATTTTGGTGCTTCAAAGCTTCAAATTGGCGCAAGGGATGCCTAATTGATAGATAAAGATGAACTGAAAATTTCGTGCTGCTGCGAGCGTTCGTTTTTAACTGAGTTCAAAAAACCGTAGGGAAAAGTCAACTCCCACCCCTGGCCGCGTGCCGGTTAGCTGGCCGAAACAGTGTGTAAATACAAACACCCCAGACGAGGACGGAACTCCGAACAATTACGTCATTCTTGACAGGTTCGTCCTTCGTCCTACAAACAAAAGCGGAACAATGCGTCTACGTTGGGCAGCGGGCAAGTGCATGCTTGGAGGGCAAATGCATGACTCAGGAAAGCACTCTCTCGAAATGTTATGTTGTGCTGTTATTGTGCATTTTAACACGCCCTTGGGTGGGGGTCAAATTGACCACCACCCCCAAAGGTTTTTCCGGAATGGTTTCCGAACGGCGCGGCGTAGCCATGCCAAATTTTGCATAGCTGTAGACATTTGAATAGCGGATCGTTTGATATAAAAATGTAGATGTACCTTGTAAGCTCGCTGACCTACGTCAGGTGAAAGTCAGGCCATGGTTTCAGCGAAGGCAATTTCTAAGGGAATTGTCCAATCTGATATAATAATGAAGTGTTTGACGAAGCCGTACACCTTTGAGATGCTTTCTTAGGCACCACAAATATTGAATAAGCAAATTACGTTGACCTGAGGTCAGGTATGAAGGTCAGACCAAGGTCACAACCAACCTGATTTATTACTCTAGGACTTGCTGTATGAGATAGTTTGTGTTGCTCATTTCGAATTTATTGACAGCAGGAACCGCATTATACATCTTCCATTGATTTCTTAGAGGTCAGAAAAGGTCATTGATCTGAGATGACCCGGGTCGACATCTTTTTTTAGTAACATATTGCCTGGCGTAATCTTTGTCGCTTATTCAAATGCAAAACTCAAAGCAGTGTTGTATGATTTTGGTCACCGTGACTTTCAAAATGCCAAGCAAGGTCACTGACCTCAAATGGGCTTGTGACCTTTTGCTTACAAACAGTTGCCAGGTTCTGGGGGCGCTTTGGAGACAGACCTGGAATTTTACCTTGTTTGACCTTATTTGACCTGACCAATATCTATATATATATATATATATATATATATATATATATATATATATATAGGAATATTTTGGCAGAATTCTTTCTTTGATACATGTTTGATTAAAAGTAACTGCTGACTCAGCATTAACGAGCTTTTTGATGCATCGTTCTAGTTTCCGGGCCTTTGACTTTGCGTCATCGCTTAGATTAAAGATGGTTCGCACAAAATTACTCATATATTCATCACTTCTTCCATTCTAACGTTTCGAGATCTTATCTCATCTTCGGAGAAGACTAAATTGCATAAGAAATAAGTTTTGAGATTTAAAGGATGAAAACTTGTGCACTACTGTTGGAAAACATCTTTTGGTACGGAGAACATAAATAAAGCATAACTAATTGAAGTAAGACGAATTGCTATTTTCATCTTCATACATGTAAGAAACACTCATAATGGGAACATCACAAAGACACAGTGGGAACACTATTGTCACAATCACATCAGAAGTGCTCACCGCCCGCCACCCAGTAGCTCGAGAGTTCTGCAAGAATTTGTCTGTCTGTTTAAGGCCGGAGAGAGTTCGTTGATGAATATGCTTTCCAAATTTGAAGGCGTCTTCTGTCACTGCACGTCCGTAAAATGTCAGTGCTGTCTGTCAGTTGTTGTCGTGTCAATGTCATGTCGTGTTCCTGTCGCATGTGGTCCAGAGGTGCCCCGTCACGTAAGCGCATTGTCAGGCGTCGTGAGAGTGTCGTTGTGGTCACACCAATGTAGTGTGTGGGACGAAGTTTGCAGCCTTCGATGTTGCATTGGAATTTATACACTACATTGGTGTATTTCAGTTTGTCGGGTTTGTCTGGGCTGTTTCTCATAAGAAAGTTCGATATCTTCTTATTACAATAGTAAATGACAATGTCTATTTTGTGGTCGTTTTTGCCTTTAACATGCTGAGAGATAATTTCCCGTAAAGCTTTTTCGTCCTGTTTGTGAGCAGATGTCATTTGATTTTGATAGTACAGTTTGACGGTCGGTTGGATGTCTTGCCTTGGTTTGCTGTCAAAGTGTCTTGTCATATGTCGTTGTGTCTCGTTTTCAATGTCAGAATTTGAAAAACCGTTGTTCACCAGGATCTGTTCGATTCATGTCAGTTCTGAATGTAGTCCTGTCCAATCAGAGCAGTGCTTAAATGCTCGTCGAAGAAAGGACCTGATGACGCTAATTTTGTAGCGTCGAGGACACTCACTGTCAGCATTTAAGCACCGTCCGTTGTTAGTCTGTTTTCGGTATACAGTCGTTTTGAATTGTTGTCCTTGTCCATCAACAGCTACGTCAAGAAAGGGTATTACGTTTTGCACACTTTGTTCTGTTGTGAATTTTAAGCCAGACCGTTCTTCAAAGGTGTTTTTGAGATGTCCTAGTTGGTCAATGTCCCTTACTTCTACAAAGATATCGTCTACGTAGCGGCAATAAATGTCCGGTCTTATGTCGTCATTTTGTAGTATGTCGGTTTCTACGTGTCCCATAAAGAAATTAGCGAATAGGGGTCCTAGAGGTGAGCCCATCGCAACACCCTCAATTTGGCAATACATTCGGGCATCAGGCCCGCGGAAAGGAACTTCCAACGTGCAGGCCTTTAGTAATTGTTCAAGAAGGCGCCTTGATATTTTGAGAGGAGGAATTTCAGGATGATTGTAGACGCGGTCAAGGATGATGAACATGGTTCTTTCAATAGGGACGTTTGTAAATAGATTTTCAACATCTAGAGAGGCTAGTAGGCCCTTAGGTTGACGAGATCGCACTATATCAATAAACTCATCCGTTGATGACAAGCTGTACGACATGGGAAGATATGGGGACAGAAGACCATTAAGACGTTGTGCAATTCTATATGTTGGTGAAGGGATCTGTGAGATTATTGGACGAAGGGAGTTGCCGTTTTTGTGAGTTTTCACAGACCCATAAGCATAGCCAGGCGCAAATTCACCCGTTATCTTGGAAAGGTGTATGCCATCAACAGCGGCATTGGCAGCAGTGATTAGTTTGTTAAGCTTGGTCTTGAGTTTGTCTGTTGGATCTTTTGTGATGTGCCGGAACTTCTTGTCGTCGTTCAAGATGCAGTTTAGTTTCATATGATGTTCCTTTTTGTCAAGTATTACGTCGAGTGATGATTTGTCCGCTCGCCGGATGATGATGTCGTCTTTTTCTTGAAGTTCCCTTGCCGCCGTCCTGAGTTCTTGCGTGAATATCTTGCTTTTATCATTCCCACGCTTTTTCGTGCTCTCTCCTAGTAAGCTGTTCTTTAGATCCTTGTCCACGGTAACCTTGTTCTCTTTTTCCAAATTCAAGATATCCTGGTAAAGAATTTCTAGTTCTACTTTCTTCTTAAGTTTTTCATATTTCGACAACACATGGCAATTAAGTCCAAGATTAAGCACCTCTTTTTGTTCCTCAGTAAGATCATATTGAGATAAATTGATGTAACCGTCGGGAGTTTTTAGTAATACTATATGTCCACCATGGAGCCTTGAGAGCTTTTTCACGATTCTGTTTCTAGTAAGACGTCTAGCGTCACATTCAATCACGTCGAGTTCGTCAAGTACTTTTTGTTTAAGTTCATGTTCAGGGCAACGTACCTGTAGCTCTTGTTCTATAACTTTTCTCTTTTTCTTCAGGATTTCACAGGCCGTCTTCTTTTGCTGCAGTTGGTGATTCACAAGTCGTTCTCTATACCTTTTGGTAAAACCCTCTTTCTTAACTGCCTGGTCATGTAGCTTTATGTTGGAACATTTTGGCAGAATTCTTTCTTTGATACATGTTTGATTAAAAATAACCGCTGACTCAGCATTAACGAGCTTTTTGATGCATCGTTCTAGTTTCCGGGCCTTTGACTTTGCGTCATCGCTTAGATTAAAGATGGTTCGCACAAAATTACTCATATATTCATCACTCCTTCCATTCTAACGTTTCGAGATCTTATCTCATCTTCGGAGAAGACTAAGTTGCACAAGAAATAAGTTTTGAGTTTTAAAGGATGAAAAATTGTGCACTACTGTTGGAAAACATCTTTTGGTACGGAGAACATAAATGAAGCAAAACTAATTGAAGTACGACGGATTGCTATTTTCATCTTCATACATGTAAGAAACACTCATAATGGAAACATCGCAAAGACACAATGGGAACACTATTTTCACAATCACATCAGAAGTGCTCACCGCCCACCACCTAGTAGCTCAAGAGTTCTGCAAGAATTTGTCTGTTTAAGGCCGGAGAGAGTTCGTTAATGAATATGCTTTCCCAAATTTGAAGGCGTCTTCTGTCACTGCACGTCCGTAAAGTGTCAGTGCTGTCTGTCAGTTGTTGTCGTGTCAATGTCATGTCGTGTTCCTGTCGCATGTGGTCCAGAGGTGCCCCGTCACGTAAGCGCATTGTCAGGCGTCGTGAGAGTGTCGTTGTGGTCACACCAATGTAGTGTGTGGGACGAAGTTTGCAGCCTTCGATGTTGCATTGGAATTTATACACTACATTGGTGTATTTCAGTTTTTCGGGTTTGTCTGGGCTGTTTCTCATAAGAAAGTTCGATATCTTCTTATTACAATAGTAGATGACAATGTCTATTTTGTGGTCGTTTTTGCCTTTAGCATGCTGAGAGATAATTTCCCGTAAAGCTTTTTCGTCCTGTTTGTGAGCAGATGTCATTTGATTTTGATAGTACAGTTTGACGGTCGGTTGGATGTCTCTTCTTGACATATGACAATACACTTTGACAGCAAACCAAGGCAAGACATTCAACCGACCGTCAAACTGTACTATCAAAATCAAATGACATCTGCTCACAAACAGGACGAAAAAGCTTTACGGGAAATTATCTCTCAGCATGTTAAAGGCAAAAACGACCACAAAATAGACATTGTCATTTACTATTGTAATAAGAAGATATCGAACTTTCTTATGAGAAACAGCCCAGACAAACCCGAAAAACTGAAATACACCAATGTAGTGTATAAATTCCAATGCAACATCGAAGGCTGCAAACTTCGTCCCACACACTACATTGGTGTGACCACGACACTCTCACGACGCCTGACAATGCACTTACGTGACGGGGCACCTCTGGACCACATGCGACAGGAACACGACATGACATTGACACGACAACAACTGACAGACAGCACTGACATTTTACGGACGTGCAGTGACAGAAGACGCCTTCAAATTTGGGAAAGCATATTCATTAACGAACTCTCTCCGGCCTTAAACAGACAGACAAATTCTTGCAGAACTCTTGAGCTACTAGGTGGCGGGCGGTGAGCACTTCTGATGTGATTGTGACAATAGTGTTCCCATTGTGTCTTTGTGATGTTCCCATTTTGAGTGTTTCTTACATGTATGAAGATGAAAATAGCAATCCGTCTTACTTCAATTAGTTATGCTTCATTTATGTTCTCCGTACCAAAAGACGTTTTCCAACAGTAGTGCACAATTTTTCGTCCTTTAAAACTCAAAACTTGTTTCTTGTGCAACTTAGTCTTCTCCGAAGATGAGATAAGATCTCGAAACGTTAGAATGGAAGGAGTGATGAATATATGAGTAATTTTGTGCGAACCATCTTTAATCTAAGCGATGACGCAAAGTCAAAGGCCCGGAAACTAGAACGATGCATCAAAAACTCGTTAATGCTGAGTCAGCAGTTATTTTTAATCAAACACACACATATATATATATATATATATATATATATATATATATATATATATATACCTGACCAATATATATTTATGTGTATATGTATATATGTATATATATATATATATATATATATATACAATAACGTCAGAATCCTAAATCACTTAGCCCAGAACCTCAAAGTGTACGGAGAAACACACCTTCCTGGGCATGCACTCCAAGGTTTTACTTTTCCTTTCACAACCGGACATTCTTCACAGTTCATAATGCCTCTTCATTGATCCTTGAGCGCTTCGCCAAGCTTTGGATTCATTTTCGAGATTTGTTCCTCCTGGTCACACGTGGACCGGTTTGAAACGTCTATCCAAAGTACCGAAATAGCAAGCAGAGGCACCGAACCTGCTATTCACGGCCGCGACAACATCCTCAAAGCACCGCGCAGGCATTGCTCAACACCCGACGGAAGTGGCACACGATATGAAAACATCCCACTCGTGGTGCGCGTCTCGTTCGCCACGGACGATCGGCAGACAGGTGTAAAGGCGGTGCTCTGGATCAGGTTGTGAGCTCAGTGCGTGCTGCCGGTGTGCCCGCAGCCGGTGCGTGCTGCCGGTACGTGCGCGGCATACCTGCAGCCGGTGGGTCCCAGGCCCAGCTATCGATCACGGTCTGACCGATGCCCCGGGCAGGCTATTTCGGGGTCATCGCAGCGGACGGGCTTCGGTGGAAAGCGATAGGAAGCCAAAGCCATCGAGCACACGTGTTCGTGATTAGAACAAGAACTTCCAGCGCATGAGGGTCGCCCTAATGAGCGGAACGTCGCGAGCAGCTATGAGATGGCTGCGGGCTTATTAACGTTTTCGGTTGTACCCCATCCTTTTTATAACGTTTATTCGGTACGATCACCCCCAATTTTAAAGGAATGCATTCGTTTTGAAATCGACATAACAAAAGTACCGCAAAACAAAACCAGTATACGGCAAAATAAAGCGGTAGGTCACGTGAAATGTGATATCGAGGACGTCCATCAGGCAGCCGCTTTTTCAATTGTTCGATGCCGGGGTCAGCAATGCGAAGACCTGCTGCCGTGCCAGCTGCCCGATATCAACCGGGGTGTCAGCAATTACACCAATCCCATCGATATGTCGAAATAGCTTATAACCAAGCGTTCACTCTCTCCGCACTAAGCTACAGTTTACAGTCACACGTTACTCCCCCCCCCCCCCTCTTCCAGACGTAAACCCTCTAGTTTCTGAGCTACACGACGGGGAAGAAGTGCAGGCCATTTCGTGCGGACCACTTCAAGATCACCCAGGCATTCATGACGCCGTAATATGGTCAGTTAAACCCTGCCACTCAATTTGTCATGCAGCGACCAGGGACCAGCGACCTATGAAAATAACATTGCCGATTCTTTCACATATGGGGTTTGTGAGCACAATTTCCAGATATAACGGCGGTCAATCGGCTCTCAACTAATGTTGTGCAAGGTGCGATGATGCAATAAAATGATAACGTGTTGAGTAGCTTCCTTATGAGTGAGGTTATTTCATCACATCTCATGTTTGTTTCCACATCTTCAAATGTGGAGTATTTGCTTTGCGCCAGGGCTGGATTTCGGGGTCCCCTCGCGCGTTTCCACTTTGGCGTGTGCACAGCCATTACGGCCCGTCGTTATCGACGTCACCAGCGTCGTATGGTCGGCACCGCCTGGCTATCATCTGGTGACTGTTTCATGTCGAACACTGCTGTTAAGTTGGTCTGGTTGGAATTGAGCCTTTTCGGCCTAACCGTTCCAGAGGTTGTGGGACGAAGGCGAGGGGCGAGAGGTTGGGCTAAATTGCGGCACTCTTGGTGAAGCATCCACCAACAAGCCTGATCATCCCGCCCAGGGAGCCATTTTCACGGTTTATGTGAGCGTTCCGGGCCTTTCAGGGATGGCGCTCATACCAGCCCAAGGCTGACATAACAACATAGTGATTTTCCTACATGCACAAGTAGAGGCCCGGAAGGTGTATTGTGTTGTCTGATGCTGGATTTATAGTGAGCGCCAGACAGGAATCCCCAAAAGATAAAAGAAGGACGTTGTGGGAGGTTTGGCTCGAAGAGCATTGTATGCATGGCCCAGCTATGGGCTTTACGTGCTAAACTCCCTTGAATCCCCACCCAAAACCTGAAAGACATCCACTTCTGCTACTGTAACTTAACAACTCTACGACAGAGATGTTGAAGTGAGCAAGTTGGCTTACCCTCAGCAAAACTGCAGTCCTCGTTGCACGCGCCACATCAGTGCTTCCTTGATATTTTCGTCTATCGCGACGCCTCACAACGGATCTCACGGAATGGGCATAAAAAAGCTGGAAACGCGATCACCATGCACCTCATACGGTTCGAATGCTCACAGAACGTAATGAAATTTAAGCATCAGCACAACACACCAGTGGCCTTAACATCCTGAAGGCGCTACTTTTTATTCGTGACCGTATACCAGCCCTAAACGTGCAAACGATTTAAACCTATGGGACATCGATCTGGAGAGGCGTTGCGAACGAATCACTCACTCAAATGGCGTTGACAAAGACGTGCGCAAATGGGTCGGAGTTAGTGTCATGCAGACGTACATTCTGTGATTTTGGATGCTATAGGTCCCGGCATATGATTTTAAGTAATGTATTACGTGTGATTGTAGAATAATTTTTTTCGCCAAACTAAAACGATGATTATTTGTGTCCAACGAGAAGATTGTTGCTATTTGTATTCTCGTGTTCTATGATCTGATTTTGGGTGTCAGTTGCCAGCATGCGCTTACAAGTTACATATTGCTTTTGAGAATGGATGGACAATGCACTCGAAGCGTTAAGTATCGAATGTACATGTCTGATTTTTAGTGCGTCAATTGTGGACATCAACTGAGCAGTATCGGTTTTGAAAAGAGACGGTATAGCTGAAACATTTTTTAACAAATGCTTGACCACGACATATATCTGTTAGCGGACTATCTTTTAATCCAACAAAAGTCGTGAAAAGTAACGAGAAAAGGGTTGAAAGCTGACGAAAACGGTGCAAGGCCATGCTCACAAGCCTACACGAGCTAGCGAGGTCGTGGCACTTGCCTTATTCGTATCCATGTCACAGGCTGAGCTTCAGTTTTTGCTGGATTTCTCGGCTTTACGTCAGGCCCTTATCTGTTGCTGTTTTCCTTGGGTCAATCGGGTGTTGGATCGTCGATCTTGCTGGATCTTCGACTTTTTCTAGACTGCTTCCTTGGTTCTTCCTGATCGCAGAATCCGGAACCAGGGCCCCGCTCGTGATCATGAAAAAACTAAGGCCGAAGTAAGCGGTTTTCGAACGATGCCTGTTTTCGAGTCTGACATCATCTTCTCTTTGTTCCAGCCCCGGTTTTTGGCGCTTTGTGTGAAAGATTCACCTGCAGGAAAGTAGTGACCAATGGCTGCCTTGTGTGATAAATTCACCTGCAGAAAAGCGAAAAAAATCGCTGCCCGAGCAGATGGCCGCCCGCTGGGGGCAGCTCGAGTGCCAAACGGGCAGATCTCTCGATTCGTCCTCGTTGATACACATATGTGATTGTCAGTCTGACGTCGGCCTATCTCTGTTTCAGCCCCGGTGGTTGGCGCTCTGTGTGAAAGATTCACCTGCAGAAAAGTAGTTACAGCCGGTGGAATCTTTTGTTTTCTGGGCTTTGCGCTTGGCTCATTAGCGACTAGCATCACGCATCTTTGTTTGACGGTTGGAGTGCTTGCAGGTAAGAGTGTGTCGTAATTTGCATGATTGATCTGTATTCGTGTACTGAAGCAGCTAACATGATCGTCTTGGTCGGCAGTGGATTCCGCTTAAACTCTCGCCAGAGACCTGACGTGTCGCTCCAACAGCTACGGGCATGGACAACCAATATCCTTAGCTGTCAATGAAGTTTCGGTGCCGATGAGTGACCCGCGTTCGCTTCCCCAACCAAATCTTACTATTTTGGCTATCATCCTTCGCACTCATAAGATATTGTAGCAAACACGTTCTGAACGAATTTGATCACCATCGTGTGTAATTGCTTTTCGTAGTGATCATGTTGCCTAATTATAGAGAGAGAGAGAGAGAGAGAAAGAGAAGAGAGAAGAAGAAGAAGAGAGAGAGAGAGAGAGAGAGAGAGAGAGAGAGAGAGAGAGAGATAGAGAGAGAGAGAGAGAGAGAGAGAGAGAGAGAGAGAGAGAGAGAGAGAGAGAGAGAGAGAGAGAGAGAGAGAGAGAGAGAGAGAGAGGAGAGAGAGAGAGAGAGAGAGACCAGAGAGAGAGAGAGAAGAGAGAGAGAGAGAGAGAGAGAGAGACGAGAGAAGAGAGAGAGAGAGAGAGAGAGAGAGAGAGAGAGAGAGAGAGAGAGAAGAGAGAGAGAGACGAGTAGAGAGAGAGAGAAGAGAGAGAGAGAGGAGAGAGAGAGAGATGAGAGAGGAGAGAGGAGAGAGTAGAGAGGAGAGAGAGATCGAGGAGAGAGAGAGGAGAGAGGAGAGAGAGAAGAGGAGAAGAGAGAGAGAGAGAGAGAGAGAGAGAGAGAGTGCGATGTTTGTATGAACATTCTGTCATTGGCATTGCACGGCGCAGGCTGCTGATGAGATTATTAATATGAAGTGTTGATAAATTGTAGCCATTTTATCTTCCTTTCATACTTGTACAAAAACACGTGATGCCAAAGAATCCTGCCAGAACTTGACGATTGAATGATCATGATTGAAATCTATAGATGGGAATGTGACGATGGAAGAAGGATTTTTTATCGCTCGGGCAACTAGCAATATGTTGGTTTTATCTCGATACTGTATCTAGCTTGATTTAAAAGTCGGTATGAGGGCCTGCCAGCCCGTATCCGTCAAGCGAGATTGTAAAAATACATTTGTCGGGCGCGTATAAAATCGGCAAACTGAAGAATTTGCAGCCTTAGTAACCCGGCCCGGCCTGGCCTGGCAGTCACATTCTGGCGCAACTTTGGCTATGCAGCCACTGATTGTAACACCAAGCGGTTTTGAACAACAAGCATCATAATATCGTGAATATGTTTCCTGCTACATTGTGATGTCAAAATTTAGAGTGTTTTACTCCGTTAATTTCGGAAACGTCAATTTAAAAAGTTGAAGAGGCTGCACAGCACACGTCGGGACTAGGTTTAGTTCAAGACAACCTGGGTTTGCAAGAACACGAGGCCAGCCTGAGAACATTGTGGCATTTTAAAGTGGTTCACAATGTGCGATGGTATTCTCAAGATTGAATCATTTTTGCTAGTGCGGTTACCATGAGGGCAACTGAAGAAAACGCTGCAAAAGCCGCTGTATTTTCACTCTCCTCAATTTTTTGCGTACTTAAGCGGACTTCTACATCCAGATTTATACTCATAATCTATCAAATCAAAATCTATCAAAATCAGGTTAGAAAAGCAGCTGCACATCACGGATCAGGGTATGGCTCAAATCACCATAGGTCCGGATGGGTCCATATATGAGAGATTTGATCTGAACCCAGATGGGTCCGGATTGGTCCAGGGTCAACCTGGGCTTTTATGGCATTCATTGCCAGCTCAGATGGTGGAGTTATTCAACACCAGCGGCGGTGGTGGTCGGCCGGCATGGCTTGGGCCGCCCTCTAGGACACCGGTGGTTGGGTTGTCATATATACGCCATGGGTACACGCCAGAGGTCTTCAGCCTCCTCTACAGGGACAAGGGAACGGGATGAGCGACGAGTGACGAGGGAGCAGCGTGTCAGCAGCAGTCCGGCCAGGGGGGGGGGGGGGGGGCAGCACGTGTTCCCGAAGAGGGCGCAGGTCATACCGACCATCAGTTAGTTGCCGAAGATTCACATAGGCGGCATCGAAGTAATGTCCCGAAGCATCACGAACCCAACCCAGCCCAACTTGTCGCGTGCTCACAACAGATGGCAGTGTGACACTTCGAAATAGGGCTGATGTTGGAGGGCACGGCGGTAGTAGAATAGGACAACAGTCTGTTGTGCGCCACCAGACAGTAACAAATAACACATGCCACATATAATAACACATGCGATATGGTATTACATGCCCAAGTCATCACCACCTAAGCACGCGCCAACAACCACCGAAGCAGTGCAAGAAATGGAGCCCGAGACCCCTACGCATGTCATGCCGGATGCCAGATGGTTGTGATGATAACTCTCTGCGGGTTACATCGACATTGCTGGGTCTCTTGCCATCGAGGGAAATCTCCGTACTAGCGTATGGTGTTGCTTGCTGCATGCGATGATGGGCTGATGCAGTCTTGAATACTCTCCTGGCGTCGTTCTGAGGAGACCTCCGTAAGCTAGGAGCCTCCACCACGGGATCCTGCCCTTCCATGCGGGCAGCTATCCCGGAGCGCCAGGTGACCTTCGGGTGTCCATGTGCACTCTGTCTGATCCCCCCCCCCTGCGCCGGCAGGCATCGGCACCGGGTGCGCCACCACACCCGGCATTCTGATCACCACGCGCTACTTCCCGACGCGGCGCTCGATGGTCAACGGACTCGTGCTGGCCGGCAACGCGGCCGGCGGGTTCGCGTTGCCGCCGCTCTTCCAGTACCTGCTGGCCGAGCTGGGCGTGCGCGGCACGCTGCTGGTGATCGCCGCGCTCTGTCTGCACGTGGTGGCCGGTGCGGCGCTCTCGCGGCCCATCGCCGTGCACGAGGCGATACTACGCCGGCGGCGGCGGCGGCGTCTCGGCGCCGTCCTCGCCGAGGTGGCGAGCGAGTTCGGCAGCGGCCTGGGGAAGCGGCCGCCGAGCGAGGCGAGCCTGGCGAGGCGGCCGCCGAGCGAGGCGAGCCTGGCCGAACGGCTGAGCCTGTGCAGCGCGCCGGCGGCCGAGCTGCGGCGGGCCAGCCTACGACCGGGCACGCACATGGTACCCGTGGTGCGGCCCGGGCCCGATGGCCAGCCCACACGGCTGCTGATGCAGGTGCCAGCGCGCCTGCGCACCAGCAGTCTCATGCTCAGCACCACGGACGTCACCACTGACGCCACGTCCCAGTTCAACGACGACATCCGGCGCCTGCGCGAGGCGGAGGGCTCGTGCGCGCCGCACCTGTACCGCCGCGTGCGCCGCTACCTCGACCTCGATCTGCTCAAAAACCCGTTGTTCCTGCTGGTGGCGCTGTCGGTATTCTTCATGGCGGCCGGCGCGCCCTACGCCCTGCTTCAGATGCCCGTATTCGGCGTGTCGCGCGGCCTGACGCGTGCTCAGACGGCGGAGATCCTCAGCATCGTGTCGGCCGTCGACCTGGCGAGCCGACTCTGCTTCGGCTGGCTCTTCGACCAGAACCTGTTCCGCAGGCAGCACGCCTTCGCTATCAGGTGAGAGACTCTGTCTGGATCGGTCGATCAAAGGCGGATGCTTCTTTGGTGATGTGTTTCGACCTGTTGTGGGCTGCAGTGACGGGCCGTTTTTATTACTAGCTGAGATGCCTGGCAATGTACGGGTGATTGAGAGGGCTTCAAGGGACGAGGCAGCGATTTGAAATAGTGCTAATTGGTTTCATGTTTTTAACAAGTCTATCTGCCGTGTAACGTGGGCATCCGTATTTGTATTTGTCACACTATTTGATAGCGGGACACACGTCAATGAAATTGCCGGCTGCAAATAATTTGCTGGAGCAATAACTCAGTAGTTGAGACATTAACAACGCCTTATTGCCGTCTGGCCACACAGCGGTCGAAATTGCGGTGACGGCCCGTCATCTCAGCCAAGACATTCTTAAGCTTTGCCCAAGCGTTGGCTGTGGGTGTGTTTTGGGGCTGCCATACGTTCAGAAGACACCTGTGTTGACGGGATTCGTCGCTGGTCATCTCTAGCGACATGCAAGCTCGGCCTCAGCTGAACAATTTCAGCACGAGAATATTGATACAACACGCATATTAAACTGAGCTGGAGTTTGTCCAGATAGCGATGTGCCATTTGCAGACCTCGTCCATTTCTTTAAAAGATGCTGATGGCCGTTGTGCCTCAGACAAAGCTCAAGCTCTCAAAGCTGGCTTGGTATGGCTGCCTTAGCATCGGCGCCCGTCGCCGACGAGACGACACAACGGCGAAGTCCCGGCAGGCCGGGGCACCGTGAGCCAATGTGTAACATTACGGCCTCGACGATCGGTGTGTAGGCATCATG